>NW_019944060.1:19883-38524 GCF_002910315.2 Salvelinus sp. IW2-2015 | reverse complement strand
ATAGGGATAGGGCCCTTGTCTAAAGTAGTGTACTATATAGGGAATAGGGCCTGGTCTAAAGTAGAGCACTATATAGGGAATAGGGCTGTCTAAAGTAGTGCACTATATAGGAATAGGGCCTGGTCTAAAGTAGAGCACTATATAGGGAATAGGGCCCTGGTCTAAAGTAGTGTACATATAGGGAATAGGGCCCTGGTCTAAAGTAGTTACTATATAGGGAATAGGGCCCTGGTCTAAAGTAGTGTACTATATAGGGAATAGGGCCCTGGTCTAAAGTAGTGTACTATATAGGGAATAGGCCCTGGTCTAAAGTAGTGTTACTATATAGGGAATAGGGCCCTGGTCTAAAGTAGTGCACTATATAGGGAATAGGGCCCTTGTCTAAAGTAGTGTACTATATAGGGATAGGGCCTTGTCTAAAGTAGTGTACTATATAGGGAATAGGGCCCTGGTCTAAAGTAGTGTACTATATAGGGAATAGGGCCCTGGTCTAAAGTAGTGTACTATATAGGGATAGGGCCCTGGTCTAAAGTAGTGCACTATATAGGGAATAGGGCCCTTGTCTAAAGTAGTGTACTATATAGGGAATAGGGCCCTGGTCTAAAGTAGTGTACTATATAGGGAATAGGGCCTGGTCTAAAGTAGTGTACTATATAGGGATAGGGCCTGGTCTAAAGTGTGTACTATATAAGAATAGGCCCCTGTTAAATAGTGCACTATATAGGGAATAGGGCCCTGGTCTAAAGTAGTGTACTATATAGGAATAGGGCTCTGGTCTAAAGTAGTGTACTATATAGGGAATAGGGCCCTGTCTAAAGTAGTGTACTATATAGGGATAGGGCCCTGGTCTAAAGTAATGCACTATATGGGAATAGGGTTCTGGTCTAAAGTAGTGTTACTATATAGGAATAGGGCTCTGGTCTTAAGTAGTGTACTATATAGGGAATAGGGCTCTGGCCTAAGTAGTGCACTATATAGGGAATAAGGCCCTGTCTAAAGTAGTGCACTATATAGGGAATGGGTGCCATTTGGGAAACAGACACTGTGGTTTCACCAAACGGCACTAATTACACTGGGATAAAGGCTTGTTTATCTACACAGCTTACCAGACACTGGTTAATTGCTTCCACTTGTCATCCCTCGCTCTCTATCTCCTCTCGCCCCTCTATCCATCATGCTGAGTCTGTTCCTCTCTCTCTCTCTCCTCCTCTATGTCTGATTGTCTCCCTTCTCGCTCTGCCTCAAGCTAATTTAGAGGACACCACTGCTGCTCTGCTTTACCTGTTTAATTTCATAAGATCATGACTTGGTTTTCATATTTGCGCAATAACAAACACTCGTTTATGAGCACGTAATGGACTGACTGCCAGAACCGGGGGGGGGTCGGCTCTGTAAAACCGATGGACCAGGTGACGTTGTTTCTGGCACTATGGAGACTGAAACCTCCTTTCATTCCAGTTTATCTATTGCAGGAGAAGAGTTTCAGAATCCTAGAGGTATCCGTCCTTCCTGAGGCCTCGCTGGAAGGATTGTGTTCGCTGAGATGTACATATTGCTGCAAATGTCCCAAGGTTAGTAGTAAATGTGAACATCGAGGTCAGAGAGAGAAATAGTGTTCTTACAGGGCCTTAGGCTGTGTGGATCAATACGCTAAAACAACACATTAAGTAATGTGCAGCAGGCCTTTGGTGGCTGTTTAATAATGGCATAGCGTGTGTGTGTGTGCGTGCGTGCTGCGTGCGTGTGTGTGTGTGCGTGCGTGCACGGGTGCGTATGTGAATGTGCATTGGTTGTAGAGAGAGAGAGAATGGATATACGCAGAAAGCCCAGTCCGCCACATCTGACAACAAACAACTGATTGAAAGTAAGCAGAGAGTCCAAAAACCTCTTGTTCAGTACAAATATCATCCAGTCTCAAACTGTGTATTGTTAGTCTTTTGTCTGTAAGGTATTTTTCGTTATGTGTCGGACCCCAGGAAGACTAGCCTGTCGCCATTTCGATTCTAATAAAAATCAATACAAAAATACAACAAAAAAAATCTGACGTAAAAGCAATATATTTCTCTAAAGTAACAACTAACAACATTCTAAAGACACCCGAGGTACATCAAAATGCTTCGATCAATACGTAACGGGATATGTTAAACCTGAATGTCCTGGATCAAAGATTGCGGTGTCTCCTACTGACTCCTATCGTGTAACATTACCGATATACCCTGAATACAGCCAGCGATGACGATCAGTAAGATGAGTCTCTGTGAAAGTAAATCAGCTTTTTTATCTTGACTGCCAACGTCTATTGTTTATCAAGGGAAAGGAAAGGAGAGATAGAAAGATGGAGATAGAAAGATGTGAAATCTAAAGTACGTTGTGGGGAGGCAGGTAGTCTAGTGGTTAGAGTGTAGTGGCGGCAGGTAGCCTAGTGGTTAGAGTGTAGTGGCGGCAGGTAGTCTAGTGGTTAGAGTGTAGTGGCGGCAGGTAGCCTAGTGGTTAGAGTGTAGAGGCGGCAGTAGTCTAGTGGTTAGAGTGTAGTGGCGGCAGGTAGCCTAGTGGTTAGAGTGTAGAGGAGCAGGTAGCCTAGTGGTTAGAGGCAGGTAGCCTAGTGGTTAGAGTGTAGTGGCGGCAGGTAGCCTAGTGGTTAGAGTGTGAGGGCGGCAGGTAGACTAGTGGTTAGAGTGTAGAGGAGGCAGGTAGCCTAGTGGTTAGAGTGAGTGGCGGGAGGTAGCCTAGTGGTTAGAGTGTAGAGGCGGCAGGTAGTCTAGTGGTTAGAGTGTAGTGGCGGCAGGTAGTCTAGTGGTTAGAGTGTAGTGGCGGCAGGTAGTCTAGTGGTTAGAGTGTAGTGTGGCAGGTAGCCTAGTGGTTAGAGTGTAGTGGCGGCAGGTAGTTCTAGTGGTTAGAGTGTAGTGGCGGCAGGTAGCCTAGTGGTTAGAGTGTAGTGGCGGCAGGTAGCCTAGTGGTTAGAGTGTAGTGGCGGCAGGTAGTCTAGTGGTTAGAGTGTAGTGGCGGCAGGTAGCCTAGTGGTTAGAGTGTAGTGGCGGCAGGTAGTCTAGTGGTTAGAGTGTCGTGGCGGCAGGTAGTCTAGTGGTTAGAGTGTCGTGGCGGCAGTAGCCTAGTGGTTAGAGTTTAGTGGCGGCAGGTAGTCTAGTGGTTAGAGTGTAGTGGCGGCAGGTAGTCTAGTGGTTAGAGTGTAGTGGCGGCAGGTAGCCTAGTGGTTAAGGTGTGTGCGCAGGTAGCCTAGTGGTTAGAGTGTAGTGGCGGCAGGTAGTCTAGTGGTTAGAGTGTAGTGGCGGCAGGTAGTCTAGTGGTTAGAGTGTAGTGGCGGCAGGTAGCCTAGTGGTTAGAGTGTAGTGGCGGCAGGTAGTCTAGTGGTTAGAGTGTAGTGGCGGCAGGTAGCCTAGTGGTTAGAGTGTAGTGGCGGCAGGTAGCCTAGTGGTTAGAGTGTAGTGGCGGCAGGTAGTCTAGTGGTTAGAGTGTAGTGGCGGCAGGTAGCCTAGTGGTTAGAGTGTAGTGGCGGCAGGTAGTCTAGTGGTTAGAGTGTAGTGGCGGCAGGTAGTTAGTGTGTAGAGTGTCGTGGCGGCAGGTAGCCTAGTGGTTAGAGTTTAGTGGCGGCAGGTAGTCTAGTGGTTAGAGTGTAGTGGCGGCAGGTAGTCTAGTGGTTAGGAGTGTAGTGGCGGCAGGTAGCCTAGTGGTTAGAGTGTAGTGGCGGCAGGTAGGCTAGTGGTTAGAGTGTAGTGGCGGCAGGTAGTCTAGTGTTAGAGTGTAGTGCGGCAGGTAGTCTAGTGGTTAGAATGTAGTGGCGGCAGGTAGTCTAGTGGGTGAGAGTGTAGTGGTGGCAGGTAGCCTAGTGGTTAGAGTGTAGGTGCTGCAGGTAGCCTAGTGGTTAGAGTGTAGAGGTGGCAGGTAGCCTATGTGGTTAGAGTGTAGTGGTCTACCTGCCGCCACTACACTCTAACCACTAGACTACCTGCCGCCTCTACACTCTAACCACTAGGCTACCTGCCGCCACTACACTCTAACCACTAGACTACCTGCCGCCACTACACTCTAACCACTAGGCTACCTGCCGCCACTACACTCTAACCACTAGACTACCTGCCTCCCCCACAACGTACTTTAGATTTCACATCTTTCTATCTCCATCTTTCTATCTCTCCTTTCCTTTCCCTTGATAAACAATAGACGTTGGCAGTCAAGATAAAAAAGCTGATTTACTTTCACAGAGACTCATCTTACTGATCGTCATCGCTGGCTGTATTCAGGGTATATCGGTAATGTTACACGATAGGAGTCAGTAGGAGACACCGCCATCTTTGATCCAGGACATTCAGGTTTAACATATCCCGTTACGTATTGATCGAAGCATTTTGATGTACCTCGGGTGTCTTTAGAATGTTGTTAGTTGTTACTTTAGAGAAATAATATTGCTTTTACGTCAGATTTTTTTTGTTGTATTTTTGTATTGATTTTTATTAGAATCGAAATGGCGACAGGCTAGTCTTCCTGGGGTCCGACACATAACGAAAAATACCTTACAGACAAAAGACTAACAATACACAGTTTGAGAACTGGATGATATTTGTACTGAACAAGAGGTTTTTGGACTCTCTGCTTGACTTTCAATCAGTTGTTTGTTGTCAGATTGTGCGGACTGGGCTTTCTGCGTATATCCATTCTCTCTCTCTCTACACACAATGCACATTCACATACGCACCCGTGCGCGCACACACACACACGCACACACACACACACGCACACACACGCGCGCACGCACGCACACACACACACGCACGCACGCACGCACGCACGCACACACACACACGCTATGCCATTATTAAACAGCCACCAAAGGCCTGCTGCACATTACTTAATGTGTTGTTTTAGCGTATTGATCCACACAGCCTAAGGCCCTGTAAGAACACTATTTCTCTCTCTGACCTCGATGTTCACATTTACTACTAACCTTGGGGACATTTGCAGCAATATGTACATCTCAGCGAACACAATCCTTCCAGCGAGGCCTCAGGAAGGACGGATACCTCTAGGATTCTGAAAACTCTTCTCCTGCAATAGATAAACTGGAATGACAAGGAGGTTTCAGTCTCCATAGTGCCAGAAACAACGTCACCTGGTCCATCGGTTTTACAGAGCCGACCCCCCCCCCCGGTCTCGGCAGTCAGTCCATTACGTGCTCATAAACAGGTGTTGTTATTGCGCAAATATGAAAACCAAGTCATGATCTTATGAAATTAAACAGGTAAAGCAGAGCAGCAGTGGTGTCCTCTAAATTAGCTTGAGGCAGAGCGAGAAGGGAGACAATCAGACATAGAGGAGGAGAGAGAGAGAGAGGAACAGACTCAGCATGATGGATAGAGGGAGCGAGAGGAGATAGAGAGCGAGGGATGACAAGTGGAAGCAATTAACCAGTGTCTGGTAAGCTGTGTAGATAAACAAGCCTTTATCCCAGTGTAATTAGTGGCGTTGGTGAAACCACAGTGTCTGTTTCCCAAATGGCACCCTATTCCCTATATAGTGCACTACTTTAGACCAGGGCCTTATTCCCTATATAGTGCACTACTTTAGGCCAGAGCCCTATTCCCTATATAGTACACTACTTTAGACCAGAGCCCTATTCCCTATATAGTACACTACTTTAGACCAGAACCCTATTCCCCATATAGTGCATTACTTTAGACCAGGGCCCTATTCCCTATATAGTACACTACTTTAGACCAGGGCCCTATTCCCTATATAGTACACTACTTTAGACCAGAGCCCTATTCCTAATAGTGACCTACTTTAGACCAGGGCCTATTCCTATAATAGACACTACTTAGACCAGGGCCTATTCCCTATATAGTACACTACTTTAGACCAGCCCTATTCCTATATAGTACATTCTACTTTAAGACCAGAGCCCTATTCCTATATAGTACCTAACTTAGACAGGGCCCTATCCCTATATAGTCACTACTTTAGACAGGGCCCTATTCCCTATATATCACACTACTTTAGACAGGGCCCTATTCCCTATATAGTACACTACTTTAGACCAGGCCCTATTCCCTATAAGTACTACTTAGACCAGGGCCCTATTCCTATATATACGCCACTTTAGACAAGGCCCTATTCCCTATATATAGCACTACTTTAGACCAGGCCCTATCTCCTATATAGTACACTACTTTAGACCAGGGCCCTATTCCCTATATAGTACACTACTTTAACCAGGGCCCTATTCCCTATATTAGTGCACTACTTTAGACCCAGGGCTATTCCCTATATAGTACACTATTATACCAGGGCCCTATTCCCTATATAGTACACTACTTTAGACCAAGGGCCCTATTCCTATATAGTACACTACTTTGACCAGGCCCTATTCCCTATATAGTCCTACTTTAGACCAGGCCCTATCCCTATATAGTACACTACTTTAGACCAGGGCCTATTCCCATATAGTGCACTACTTTAGACCAGGCCCTATTTCCTATAGTACACTACTTTAGACAGGGCCCTATTCCCTATATAGTACACTACTTTAGACCAGAGCCCTATTCCCTATATAGTACACTACTTTAGACCAGGCCCTATTCCCTATATATACACTACTTTAGACCAGGGCCCTATTCCCTATATAGTACACTACTTAGACCAGAGCCCTATTCCCATATATGTCACTACTTTAAACCAGGCCCTATTCCTATATAGTCACTACTTTAGACCAGGGCCCTATTCCCTATATAGTACACTACTTATAGACCAGGCCTATTCCCTATATAGTACACTACTTTAGACAAGGCCCTATTCCCTATATAGTACACTATTTAGACCAGGGCCCTATTCCCTATAATAGTGCTCTACTTTAGACCAGGCCTATTCCCTATATAGTACACTACTTTAGACAGGCCTATTCCCTATATAGTCACTACTTAGACCAGGGCCCATCATCCTATATAGTACCTACTTTAGACCAGGCCTATTCCCTATATAGTACACTACTTTAGACCAGAGCCTATTCCCTATATGAGTACTACTTTAGACCAGGCCCTATTCCCTATATATGTACACTACTTTAGACCAGGCCCTATTCCCTATATAGTACACTACTTTAGACCAGAGCCCTATCTCCATTAGTCACTACTTTAGACAAGCCCTATCCCTATATAGTACACTACTTAGACCAGGGCCCTATTCCCTATATAGTACACTACTTTAGACAAGGGCCTATTCCCTATATAGTACACTACTTTAGCACAGGCCCTATTCCCTATATAGTGCACTACTTTAGACCAGGGCCCTATTCCCTATATAGTACACTACTTAGACCAGAGCCCTATTCCCTATATAGTAACTACTTTAGACCAGGCCCTATCCCTATATAGTGCACTACTTTAGACCAAGCCCTATTCCCTATATAGTACACTACTTTAGACCAGAGCCCTATTCCCTATATAGTGCACTACTTTAGACCAAGGCCCTATTCCCTATATAGTACACTACTTTAGACCAGGCCCTATTCCCTATATAGTACACTACTTTAGACCAAGGGCCCTATTCCCTATATAGTACACTACTTTAGACCAAGGCCCTATTCCCTATATAGTACACTACTTTAGACCAGGCCCTATTCCCTATATAGTACACTACTTTAGACCAAGGCCCTATTCCCTATATAGTACATACTTTAGACAGGCCCTATTCCCTATATACATGTGTCACTTGACAGGGCCCTATTCCTATATAGTACACACTTAACAGCCTATCCCTAATTACACTTTAGACCAGGCCCTATTCCCTATATAGTACACTACTTTAGACAAGGTCCAACCATTTGTGACTGCAAGTTCCAGTTTATAATCACTGTACGATACACAGGTATACACCTTCCAACCAAATGCTGACTTGCAGTTCCTTTTTGGACAATGACAATAAGAAATAATACAATGCACCCAAAATGCACCTTGTTGTCGTGCTGATAACAGACCCCCGCGCGGTCCTTTACTCAACGTTTTCTCCTGGATGGAGAGAGACCCTTCTGGACTGTTTCTCCTGAATGGAGAAAGTTTTGGTCTGGATGCTGTAGACGCATACGAGGGCATTGTGTGTGTGTGTGTGTGTGTGTGTGTGTGTGTGGTGTGTGTGTTGTGTGTGTGTGTGTGTGTGTGTGTGTGTGTGTGTGTGTGTGTGTGTGTGTGAGAGGGATCACTCAATAAAATCAATCAAATTTAGCGGCTGTTATAGCGGGTGCAACTCATGCTTATGTTACTAGCTCCTGACAGTGCACGAGGAAATGTCAAACAAGTACACAAATAATGAATGGAAAAACAAGAATCTAAAATGTCAGAATGAATTCAATTTAACACCAAACGACACTTATCAAATTGCAGTCTGTGTTTATATCACAAAAATAAATACTGTACAGCAGTAGGCTACAGTTGCAGTCTAAGTTTACATACCCTGAGTCCAAAATACAATTAACTCATTTTTTCACATTCCTGACATTTAATCCCAGTAAAGATTCCCTGTTTTAGGTCCGTTAGGAATACCACTTTTCTAAAGAATGTGAATGCTCCAAAATAATAGTAAGAAATGATTTATTCAGCTTTTATTTCCTTCATCACATTCCCCAATGGGTCAGAAGTTTACATAAACTTCAATTTAGTATTTGGTAGCATTGGCTTTAAATTGTTTAACTTGGGTCAAGACGTTTTGGTAGCTTGCCAAAGCTTCCACAATATGTTGGGTGAATTTTGGATACCATTCCTCCTGACAGAGCCTGGTGTAACTGCTCAGGTTTGGTAGGCCTCCTTGCCTCACGCACTTTTTTCAGTTCCTGCCCACAATTTTCTATAGGATTGAGGTCAGAGCTTTGTGGATGGGCCACTCAATAACCTTGAACTTTGTTGTTCTTATTTTTTTTATTTTTTTTAATTTACACCTTTTATTTAACGCAGTAGGCTAGTTGAGCACAAGTTTCTCATTGCAACTGCGACCTGGCAAGATAAATGCATAGCAGTGTGACAGACAACAAGAAGTACACATGGAGTAAGACAATAAACAAGTCAATAACATGGTATGAAAAAAGAGAATCTTATATACAATGTGTGCAAAGGCATGAGGTAGGCAAATAAATCGAATAATTACAATTTATCAGATTAACACTGGATGAAATCATCAGATGTCCAATGTGCAAGAAGAGATACTGGTGTGCAAAAAGCAAAAAGTAAACTAAATAAAAGCAGTATGGGGGGTGAGGTAGGTAAATTGGTGGGTAGTATCAGAATGGACTATGTACAGCTGCAGCGATCGGTTAGCTGTCAGATAGCAAGATTTTAAAGTTGTTGACGGAGATAAAGTCTCCAACTTCCAGAGATTTTATGGCAAATTCGTGTCGCAGTCGCTAGGCAGCAGAGAACTGGAAGGAAAGGCGTCCAAATGAGGTTTTAGCTTTAGGGATGATCAGTGAGATATCACCCGTGCTGGAGCGCGTCTTGCGGGTAGGGTGTAGCCATCGTGACATGAACACTGAGATAAGGCGGCATTTACAAATAGCATGCCTTGTGAGATGACCTGAGCCAGTGGGTCTGACGACGAACATGTTAGCGAGGGCCAAGTCGATAGGGATACAGGTCGCGCAGTGGTGGGTCGTATAAGGTGCTTTAGTAACAAAACGAATGTGCCAACTGTGGATAAAACTGAATCCAGTTTTCTGAGTAGAGTGTTGGAAGCTAATTTTGTAGATGAAACTCGCCGAACGGTCGATGGATCGGTAGGATATCAGTTTTTACTAGGGTATAGTTTGCGGCGTGAGTGAAGGGGCTTTTGTATGCGGAATTTAGAAAGCCGATTCTTGATATTTGATTTCTGGATTGCGAGATGTTTATATGAGTCTCGGAAGGAGGTTTGCAGTCCTAGCCATACATCTAGTGTACTTTAAGATGTCCACATATTCTAGTCGGAACCGGTCCCAGGGTGGTGATGCTAGTCGGCGTGGGGTTGCGGCATCCGAACGGTTCGAAAAAGGCATGCATTTGCGTTTTACTAGGTTAAGACAGAGTTGAGGGCACGGAAGGAGTGTTGTATGGCAATTGAAGCTCGTTGGAGGTTAGATAAGCACAGTGGTCACAGAAGGGCGGAGTTAATATAGAATGGTGCTCTGCGTTAGAGGTGGATAGAGGGAATCGCCCCAGCAAGAGCAACATCATTGATGTATACAAAAAAGATCGGCCCCAGTATTGAACCTGTGAGGTACCCCATAGAGACTGCCAGAGGACCGGAACAACATGCCCTCCGATTTGAACACACTGAACTCTGTCTGCAACGTATGGGAAGCCAGGCAAGCAGTCATTAGAAACCGAGGCTACGAGTCCTGCCGATAAGAATTGTGATGACAAGTCGAAAGCTTGGCCAGGTCGATGAAGAACGGCTGCACAGTATATGTCTTTTATCGATGGCGGTTATGAGTCCGTTTAGTACTTGAGCGTGGCTAGGTGCACTCGCGTGACCGGCTCGGAAACCGATTGCACAGCGGTAGAAGGTACGTGGGATTCGAGGATGGTCAGTATCTGTTTGTTACTTGCTTTCCGAAGACCGTTAGATAGGCAGGGCAGCGAGGATATAGTCTGTAACAGTTGGGTCCAGGGTGTCCTCCCCTTTGAAGAGGGGATGACCCGCAGTTTCCCAATCCTTGGGGATCCAGATGATACGAAGGAGGAGGTTGAACAGGCTGGTAATAGGGGTGCGACAATGGCGCGCGACAGTTTCAGAATAGGGGTCCAGATTAGTCAAGCCCGAGCTGATTTGTAATGGGTCCAGGTTTTCTCAGCTCTTTCAAAACATCTGCTATCTTGATTGGGTAAAGGAGAAGCTGGGGAGGCTTGGGCGAGTAGGCAGCGGGGGGGCGGGGCCGATTGGCAAGGTGTGGAGGTCGCCAGGAGGGGAAGGCATGGCCAGCTTTGAGAAATGCTTGTTGAAGTCTTCGATTATCAAGTTTATCGTGGTGACTCGTGTTACCTTAGCCTCAACCGTGCACGTGGGCAGTGGGAGGAAGGTGCTCCTTGTCTCTCCATGGACTTTATACAGGTAAATCCCAGTAACTTTTTGGAGTTAGAGCTACAGGATGCACGAATCTTCTGCTTGAAAAAGCTGGCCTTTGCTTCCTGATGACTGCGTGTATTTGTTCCTGACTATCCCTGAACAGTTGTCAGATATCGCGGGGGCTTCTGATGCTATTTGGCAGTTACGCCACAGATGTTTTTGTGCTGGTCGACGGCATCAGGTCTGAGTGAACCAAGGGCTATATCTGTTCTTGGTTGCTGCATTTTTTGACACGGAGGCATGCTTGTCTAGCATAGGTGAAGGAAGTTAACAATTTAAAGAATGACCAGGCAATCCTCAATGACGGATGAGGTCAATAATCCTTCCAGGGTACCCGGGCCCAGGTCGATTAGAAAGGCCTGCTCAGAAGTGTTTTAGGGACGTTTGACAGTGATAGCGGGTGGTCGTTTGACCGCGGAACCGTGGCGGATACAGGCAATGAGGCACCGTGAATCGCTGAGACTTGATTGAAGACAGCAGAGGTGTATTTGGAGGCAGGTTGGGTCAGGGATAATGTTATTTAGGGTGCCCATGTTTACAGGATTTAGGGTTTGTCCTGTGGCTTCCTTGATGATTCTGTGTGAGATTGAGGGCATCAAGCTTGGATTGTAGGACTGCCGGGGTTTAAGCATATCCCAGTTTAGGTCACCCCTAAACAGAACAAACTCTGAAGCTAGATGGGGCGCATCAAATTCACAGATGTGCACAGCGCAACAGCTGGGATGAAGGGGTCGGTAGCAGGCGGCAACAGTGAGGACTTATTTTTCTGGAGAGATTAATTTTTATAAATTAGAATTCGAACTGTTTTGCGCATAGACCTGGAAAGTATTGGACAGAACTTTCGGCGTATCTCTGAGTAAGACTTGCATACTCCTCCCCCTTCGGCAGTTCTATCTTGACGGGAAAAGTGTTATAGTTGGGTATGGAATCTCAGATTTTTGGTGCCTTCCTAAGCCAGTGAATCGGTACACGGACAATGAGACAATCAGGATGCAGAGTGTGCTAAAGCGGTGAGTAAGGCAAATTAAGGGAAGGAGCTTCTGATGTATGACATGCATGAGGCCAAGGTCTTTTTTGACTCGCAAGAAGTCACAAATGAGGGTGACTGGGACATGCCAGGGCCTGGGTTTACCGTCCACAATCACCCAGCAACACGATAGGAGTAAGGATGAGGGTGGCGGCTAAAGTGATCGAACAACTGGTCGCTCTAGACGCTTGGGGACAAAGAATAAAGCGGAAGCAGATTTAGGGCGTGGTAGAAGATAGCATTCTGGCATAATGTGTCACAGGGGTATGGAGGGGCGCGGGTACAGCAGAGCAAGCCGAAAGGCAATTGCTGGTGATGATAAGTGTTAGACGGTTGTATTTACGTGGACATGCCTGGTGCTGCAAGATGTGTGAGGTCACCTGCATGTGTGTGGGGTGGACAAAGGGGGTTATCAGAGGTAACACGAGAGAGTGGGAACTACAGGTTCATTGCAACAAGAACATGATACGATTGAATAACTACTGAACAAGCAGTATGCAAGGCAATTATTTGATATTCGAGGAGACATACAATAAGGCATGATAATGTGAATGCAGGTCTTGATCTGTGAAGTCTAGCTAAAACAACAGTAAGCTAAACAGCATGCAAGTAACAGGTGTGTAGTCTATACACCGCAACAAACAGTAAAAGGGCGACGACTAGGCAGAGAGTGGTCGGATTAACTACCCATATATCCTGAGGTTCATTCAAAGCAGCATAAGAAGGCCGCCCGCGCCCCCCCGAACAAGATAAAACATGTCTGGCAAATAAACAGAAGGATGTCGTGAATTAATGAACAGTCAAGCATGGGCCATCAGCTTATGTAGCCAAGTGATCATAGTGTCGCCAGGGGCAGCCGTTAGATGGAAGGCAGGAGGAGGCCTCCACTAAGGGCTAGCACCGCGAGCGTTAAGTAGTGCCCGCGGGTGTCGTCCTCAGAACGAGGGGTCTCTGCCGTGTTGTGTCGAGAGAATCCAAGCAGATGCGGATTCGGGAAAGAGAGTTGATGAATTGTAGATTGTGTTTGCTACGGTGCTAGCTTCTGGTGTCGCGTAGTCTTGCCTATGCCGGCAAGCTAGCTGTGAGGATCAGAAGCAGTGGCTTAACAGGGAATTACGGCACGGAACCGGCTTGTTGTCGAAGACCAGTCTGAATGCTGGTAATTGGTTGCAGATAAATATCCCCAGGCTATAACAGGGCTGGGTGTTCTGCAGAAGGTAAAAGCCTAGAGCAGCGGCAAAAAAAATGCTAATTAAGCTTTAGCTGGTATTCGTAGCCCCAAGAATATTCGCTGGTAGACCTTCCAGCTAGCCGGCAGAGGGCCTCAGCGTCAGGCTAGCTCAAGGCTAACTGAGTGCTGTATCGTGTGACAGAAGGTGTTCACACAGTAGTAGCCACTCGGTTGCAGTCTAGCTAGCTGTGATGATACGGTGTAATTGTCCAAGCTTTGCGTCAGGAAATCCGGTGATGTGGTTTAAGAAAAAAGCAGTCCTATATTGCTCTGGTGATATCGCGTGCAGACTGGCAGGTATTGGCCCGTGTATTAATGCTGCTTTGTCCGAAGTAGGTGTGAAGACCGAGCAGTGGCTAACTGACTACACCAGTAGCTACTTATGCTGGCTAGTTCTGCTGGGGTTGACGGTTCTAAGAGTATAAAAAAATAGTCAGGTCCGACCACATGTGAGTGAAATTAGGAAGTATATATTTCCATTCCTAGATGTGAAACGTGAAATTAAACTAATAACGAAATGTATACAGACAAAATAACGAAGACTATTTACATATTCTATTTAACACGCGACAGGACAGTACGAGACAATACAAACACACGTCCGATCTGCTACCCATCCTTGCCAAAATTAAACGTATCTTGGTCAACGTTCATTTGGAAGACCCATTTGCGACAAGGTTAACTTCTGACTGATGTCTTGATATGTCTGCTTCAATATATCCACATAATTTCCTCCCTCATGATGCCATCTATTTTGTGAGGTGCACCCAGTCCCTCCTGCAGCAAAGCACCCCCACAACATAAGTGCGCCAGCTCGTGCTTCACGGTTGGATGTGTGTTCTTCGGCTTGCAAGCCTCCCCCTTTCTACTCTAAACATAACGATGTCATTATGGCCAAACAGTTCTTTTTTTGTTTCATCAGACCAGAAGACATTTTCTCCAAAAGTACAATCTTATGTCCCATGTGCATTGCAACCGTAGTCTGACTTTTTTATGGTGGTTTTGTAGCAGTGGCTCCTTCCTTGCTACGGCCTTTCAGGTTATGTCGATAATAGGGCTCGTTTTGACTGTGAGTATATGATACTTTTTGTACCTGTTTCCTCCAGCATCTTCACAACTGTCCTTTGCTGTTGTTCTGGGATTGATTGCACTTTTCGAACCAAACAGTTCGTTCATCTCTAGAGACAGAACGCGTTCCTCCTGATTGGTATGACGGCTGCGATGGCCCATGTGTTTATACTTGCGTACTATTGTTTGGAGCAGTGAACGGTGACCTTCAGGCGTTTGGAATTGCTACCAAGGTGAACCAACTTGTGGAGGTCTACAATTTATTTTCAGAGTCTTTGGCTGATTTCTTTAGATTTTTCCCCATGATGTCAAGCAAAGAGCACTGAGTTTGACGTTAGCGCTTGAAATGCATCCACAGGTACACCTCCATTTGACTCAATATTATGTCAAATAAGCTATCAGAAGCTTCAAAAGCATAGCATAAATTTCTGGAATTTTCCAAGCTGTTTAAAGGCACAGTCAATTTAGTGTATGATACTTCTGACCCAGCTTGGAATGTGATTCAGTGAATAATCCAGTGAAATAATCTGTCTGTAAACTATTGTTGGAAAAATTACTTGTGTCATGCAGAAAGTAGACGTCCTAACCGACTTGCCAAAACTATAGTTTGTTAACAAGAAATKTGTGGASTGGTTGAAAAATKWGTTTTAATGACTCCAACCTAAGTGTATGTAAACTTCAGACTTCAACTGTATGTATCTTCGTCTTGGATTCACCACCAACTGGTAGATTTAAAAATACTCTGATCTTGTAGATTATTTAGGCACATGTTAGGGTCCTTTACGCATTAAAATACATTGAGTCATCCTGAAAGTTGTCATATTCAAGTTCAATCCATGGAATATTGGAAGGTGGAAGATAGTGTACAATAGGGGTTAAACAATAGTCCTATAAATTTAGCCTGATTCTCACTAATCATGGAACTATATGACAACGGGCCAGTCGTGGTGAACCGTGCGTCGGTCTCCAGGTTGAACCTGCTACGTGTGGTCTGACTTCCGTCAGGATTACAATGGGCTTCGTGTACTAAATGATTGCTCAACGTTAGCCAGTCATGCTAGTGACTCTCAGGAACAACGACACGGACGTGACRGAGGAAAGAAAGGTCAACGGAATGATGCAAAATGGAAGCTACAAATGGAAGAAAACTAACATTAAAGTGACCATTATAAATGTATGTGGGTACTATTGACGGTGGCATCCGATAGTGGATCATATTTAACATTATATAAAAATTGCAAAATGAAAACGGAGAAAAGCCTGGGCATAGGCTATAATTAAAACATTCTAAAACACATTCTTCACCTCGGCAGGTCCTACAAAAGCCTATAGTTCAGGTGTCCAAATTTCCTCCACGTAAATTATTAGGGCAATAGACAATACAAATTCAGAATAACGGCACAGCTATTTATAGCYTATTTCACTGTGGAAAATGGTCACCAATACATGTCATGTTGATATGATTTTCAGTTTGCTTCCATGTGGCTGGTTTCATATTAGTCTCCAGGGATCATAAGATATTTTTAAAATCTTTAACAATTGCTATGTGTATTTACAATCCCTTTCTCCAAACGGATTACTCATTTACCTAGCTATTATCAATAGCTCATATCAATAGCTCTTTTCACTAGCTCTTATCCCTTTAAAATGACAGTGCATGGCGAATGCTGTTATTTCTATTGGGGGGGAAAAGAAAGAAGAGGCTTTTTCCACATGGGACCGGCAAGTTCGTTCGACCTTATTCAGGGTTTCCTCACGCGTAAAGGTGGTGTAATTTATGAGGGAGTTAAGCCGTATTCTAACCTTGACTTATGTGTAGACCGTAACTGCCTGTGTATACTGGTTTCTAGCTTCCCTGAAAAGTTGCATATCACGGGGGCTGTTCGATGCTAATGCAGAACGCCATAGGATGTTTTTCTGTTGGTTAAGGGCAGTCAGGTCAGGAGAGAACCAAGGGCTATATCTGTTCCTGGTTCTAAATTTCTTGAATGGGGCATGCTTATTCAAGATGGTGAGAAAGGCATTTTAAAAAAATGTCCAGGCATCCTCTACTGACGGGATGAGATCAATATCCTTCCAGGATACCTCGGCCAGGTCGATTAGAAAGGCCTGCTCGCTGAAGTGTTTCAGGGAGCGTTTGACAGTGATGAGTGGAGGTCGTTTGACCGCTGACCCAGCTAGCTACTGGCAAAACCGTGTGAACTATTGGCTTACGTCGATCCCTGGAGCAAACTCAAACTCATTCACGGAGCTAGCCAGCTGAGGAGTTCCATCAGCCATTCCTGGGCTACAGTCACCTATTCCGGACCGTTTTTTTTTTTATTTTTATTTTTTTTTTTTGCTGCAGATAACGGAGCCCCACCGGGCGCTTCACGACTGACTTGCTGACGTTATCTGCCCGAGGAGTTATCCAACTGGCACCCCCGTCCGACGTTACTGAACGCTCATCTGGGGCCCGGCTAACCGTTAGCTGTCTTAATCGGCTGGCTATCGAATAAGTATTCGGAAATTATTGATTATTATTATTATAGTTATTTTTTTTTTCTTGGGTCCTAATACTATTTTGCCAAATTTGGATTGATCCCCTCTACTACACGGAACCCCACTACTACCGACGGAAACGCACGAGTATCTACAAATAGACTTCCATACTATGCTATTCTTGCTATCCGGAAGCCATCTACCCGGCCAGCTGTCTGGATCGCCGGTGGACCCCAACCAACCTCTACTCACTGGAAATCCCGTTATTGGATCAGCTCAGATTAAGCATGCTCTCCTTAATGTAAATTGCCTTGTCCACATTGCCTGTCTGGTTAGTGGTTTATTGCTTATTCAACTGTAGAGCCTCTAGCCCTGCTCACTATACATTCCAACCTACAGTTCACCACGCACTATTGCGATGACATCACCGTTGGTTTCAATGATGTTTCTAGAGACAATATCTTCTCATCATCAACTCATACCTAGGTTTTACTCTCCACTGTTTCACATCCTACCATACGATTTGTCTGTACGTATTATTCTTTAAAGGCTATTTTTATCGGCCCGCCAGAAACTTCCTTTTACTCTCTGGCCTCTAGAAGTTCTATGACGACCATTCTCATAGCTTTTAGGCCGTACCCTTTATCCCTATCTCTCCTCTGTTCCCTCTGGTGAATGTAGAGGTGAATCCAGGCCCTGCGTACCGTTTTCTTGTTCGGCTTAAGTTTCTTCGCTTTTTCTGGTTAGTGTTTATTGGCTTATTTTCACTGGTAGAGCCTCTAGCCCTGCACTATAACCTTTCACCTCCAGTTCACCACAATATGCGGCATGACATCACCTGGTTTCACATTTGACTGGTTCTCGGCCCTTTCTCTTCTCACTGCCTCCCTCACTCTAGGTTTACTCATGTTTATTACATCTACCATCACTTTGTTCTGTACATTATTCTTTAAGGCTATTTTTACTCGCCAGAAACTTCTTTTACTCTCTGCTCTAGATTGTTCTAGAACGACCATTCTCATAGCTTTTAGCCGTAGACCCGTTATCCTAACCTCTCTGTTCCTCTGGTGATGTAGTAGGTGAATCCATCCCAGGCCGCTGCAGGTACCTAGCCTCCACTCCCTATTCCAGGCGCTCTCTTTTGATGGCCTTCTGTATCCGTTATGCCCTTTGGGTTCCATGGCCTGTTATCAGGAGTCCCTAAAGGTTGTTCGCCACCTCTGCCACCGGCTGTTTTAGTGTTGTCTGCTTCGACCGGCACCCATTCTGAACATGTTATCCAACTACAGATTTTCAAGACCAGATATGAAGCAAAGGGGGCCGGTGTTGCACTCTATTGAAAGATTGCTGCAGAGTTTCTGGTTTTACTATCGTTGTTTCCCAACAATGTTGAACTTTATTTTAAAAATCCACCTTCTAAAAAAAAGTCTCTCACGTTGCGCCTGTTATATAGACACCTCTGCCCAGCTTGTGCTTGACCTATATGTGAATGATTGCCCATGCTATCTTCAGTAGCTCGTGCTGCTAGGCGAACCTAAATTTTACATCTTACAACTCAGCCACCCTACAATTAAGCTTGATGCCCCTCATACACAAAATTATAATGACCTACAGTACACCATTCCGAAACCGGGGGTACCCCCTCAGTATGCATCCTACAAAACTTCTTGCCCTCCAAATACACCTCTGCTGTTTTCAACCAAGATTCAGGATCCTGGCTATTGGCCTGCACGTATG
>NW_019944060.1:10942-19858 GCF_002910315.2 Salvelinus sp. IW2-2015 | reverse complement strand
GAGCTGGCCCCGTTTTGTTGGTACATACAAGCCTTTAGTGTCGCTTCCTATAGGACGCCACAGGAAAGGAAGACCAGAGTTGGCCTCTGCCGCAGGGATAATGATGTTCTCCATTATGAAATAATCACTTGACCTCAGCACTTTGAGGCACACCAGCGACATCGGATCCGAGAGCATATACTCGGGCTTACACCTATTTTTGTCTCGTGTCTCACATATGTTCAACGACACATTCCTCGGCGAATCTCTCAAGGCTTTTAGAGGCACAGCAGGGCCGTGGCAATCGGAGGCCTATTCTATTTGCGAGTTGAATGCCGTGACTACCAGATAGCAAACATACCGTGAATAGTGGACACTCATTTAGACTGTACAGAGTGACAGATGCATTTCCTCTCGCCCAGCAAAACTCAGCAAATGGATACTTTTACGTGATGAGAACTAGGCTCAGCTGTCCTCTGTGTTAGCTAGTGATAAGTGTCCATAAAAGTTCGCAGATATATCTTGTGCTTAGCCGATTCTCACCACATAACTCGCCGCGATCTCCCTGTTGGTTTATATCTCTCGTGAGTGTTAGTATTTTTTGTATTTTATCTGCTGCAGTACGGTTGATATGTCCGCCACCACGTGCTCGTCACGGTATTGCACCCTGTGATCGTACTAGACGTTATATGCTGCGCCGGAGAGAGGGTTATCCAACTGGTCAGCCTCGCGATCCTGACGGTGTATGAGCGCGTAGTAGCTTTCGGCCTTACTGACACACCTTGGGTAACCCAGTCATGGCTCTAAACCACACAATTCGTTGCGCAGTGCGATACACTCTCATCACTCCGATCTGGTTTGCCTGCTCATCTTAGTATGGACTATCATTGTGTTTTCAGTAGTCGGGACAACTATATTATGAATATTCACATCATCACACCTCCTAGTATAGTACTTGTTTTTTTAACTGGCTTTGTTGACGCTCAGACCGAGATAGTGATTCTGATTGTTTCCAACATTGTCGAATCATTTGAGTCCTGCGCTCCTTACCCACACCAGAGTAACCACCCCCCACCTTACAACCTACCTGACTCAGGATGGTTGTGTCAACTGTTTACGAATCTTTGGGTATCTCACAAACCTAGTGACTTCCCTTGTCTCTGAGTCGTCATTCCTCTACTCTTGCTTAGCGCGTTTATTAGGTATGCTTTCCACTCTTACTCTATCCCCTCCTCTCTGCCCAGCCTTCCTCGTATATTCCCTCTTCTCGGCTCTACCCAATCCCTCGACATATCCGCTTCCGTTCTCACCTTGCTCACCTGCGAGCTCGTTTCTATTCTTACCTATATGAACGATCCTACCATTTCTACGTCTATATACAGACCATGTGTGCTCTCTCCTATTCTCCTCTGAATTGCAGATGTCGCTCTATTTCTACCTTTCTGCTGTTTTCTGCTTCTGTCTGTATTGTTCTCGGAATTTTGGTGTTTGATTGTTTGCTGAATCCTTGTGTCCTTGTTTCCGCGCTGTGCGTGATCTCTTTATGCGCCTGCTTTCATCATAATATAGCTCCGAGTATTGTCTGAAAGGCAGGATGTCCTTACATCGATGCCTAGTCTCATTAGGCCACAAGTAGCCTCCTGAAGCGACCTGCAGTCTGGTGAGCTCGCGATCATCCTCGCGTAAGTCGTTCCTCTCAATTAGATTGTTACTCCTGAGGAGAGCGAAATTATTCTCAGTCTCCCTGTATTTGGATTTAACCTCTTAGATATAACTCATATCACGAGTTGAGTGAATCACTTTCTACTTTCGTTGTAATTTATCTCGGAAATCAAAGATACTCTGTCTTACAACATATATACTCTATGTCTCGTCTCTTTGGGTGTTACCTCATTTACTCATGCCACTAACCATAAGCAAATTTTCCTGAATCCAGCAGCATGCACCGCGAAGGAAACCTATGTATTTCTTTCTACTTCTCGCATTCGCGCAGATCTTGAGTTCCAGCGTAGGAGACACCAATTATTCGTCACTCCTTGTCAGCAGCCACCTCTACACCCATGTAGTAACTCGTTTTTACTGCCTGCTCCTCGTCATTTGCCGTTTTGCCGACCTTGGTGCCAGCTGCATGATGAGTCTTTCGCATGCCATCTCTCTAGGAGCCGGTATTCAGCAGCTCTTTGCTTCGTGCCACCATTGCTTTACTTCCTGGTCAGTTTCACGCATAGTGTCCTCCCGCAAACTACCTTAGGAGTTTTCACACAACCGCACCCCTCATCGTTTACTTCTGTGCCCAGACCTGTCTGTCGTCTCGTATATATCACCTGCTACAACTCAAGCTGTGTGTATGTCTGTGCATTGCTCTCTCCGTGCCCAACACGTACTCAAAGTGGCTGATAGAGCTCGCGGATCAGTCTTATAAGAGTCAATATCAGACTTCTCTTCATCGTCTCGGCCTGTACGCGGTTGTAGGTTTGGTGTGACACGACATAACTGCCTTGGTGAGCGCACAACTCGTCTGCGACGAATCCTCGGTCTAACATGTATTTCATGAATCTTTTACAGAGTGAGTTGAAGATGTTGACATCGGGTTTTTGATGCCTTTCGAGATTTTGGGAAGGAGACTAGTCACCGCGGACTCTGCGAACTTCCCTATATTATAGTGCTGCAGTTCGATTATACATACGGATTACCTCTACAATAAGCTGTACTCTCGCACGTACTTTTCTGCCATGACCCAGTAGTAACTGAACAGAGCCACGCGCGCCTGCATCGCTCGTTTTACTAGGGGAGCTTCCGCTGAGGTTAAGGATGAGAGTCTCTCTCGGGAGGGTGTCCTTCCAGCGTGACTCTTTGTATTGTCGCAAATCCGCTATCCTGTCACTAGAAAGAGTCGCACGGATAGAATCTCTCGGTCACCAGGAGTCTCGTCGTGTGAGTGTGAGCATAGCTTCCGCTCTGTTTACACGGGCCCATTCCCACATACATCCTTCATCTCAATCGCATCCTCCTACCCTGGCTCAAGGTAGATAGAGCCATGCAGCCTGCGAAGGTTATTCGCGCTCATATCGAACATAAGGCAAGAAGTGGCATACGGCGTCACCGTATCACCTGACGCCTGCTTTTGATACCTGACCCTAACCCTCTTCGCGCCGCTGCTTGTTGTGCTCGTGGGACGATACCTCATTTTCATATGTGATGTGTACCAAGGCTAGAATAAGTGCCAGGAGCCCCATCTCATCAGTAAGCGGATAGTGCCTTTACAGTAGGTGAGCTCGGCTAACCTATCCGAACGTCTAGTTCCCGATCTCTAAGAATACCTGTTACTACATTTTAGTACGGTCCATATTCTATGGCTGGACGGTTCTGTCACAGCTCGCTCACGCCTCGCAGCTCGCCTTATTCGAATAGAGTACATCTAGCGGTTCTGGAGGTGTGTCTCCTTCTCAAATGTGCCACACACGAAGCAAGTGTATGGCACTCCCGAAAATGATGAGACACTCTACCCATCGGTTAGACCCGCCCTAATTCGCGGGTAGAACCCAACGCGCCCGTGTTTCGGCGTTTAGATGGTAAACCCTTCTCAGCATCTCCCATCATCGCTATATACCAAACGATGTGCGCCATGACACTAAAACCTCTATACAACTCCTTGCATGCTATGTTCTACATCATAAAACGACTCAGCTCAAGGACCACGTCCTTTATTCATTTCGTCACACTTTGTTTCACCTGTGTATCGTCGTTTTGGATCATATCGCGTGGGCTAGTAATGTCATAAGTCACCTGGTGCCTAATTCTATGGATACTAGTTAATTTCACGACCTCACTCTATCCTTACTCTGGAACATCACTGTTCTCTCAATTCATGTGCGTGAAGCGCTGAAATTTCACTGTCTGCTCCAGTCGAAGCATCCTCTTGCTAATTTCGTACTTCTCTGGCCTCCCGCATCGTACTCAGGAGAGGATAATCTCCGTTGAAAGTTTGTGACTCTAGATCGTGCATGTCCGCCCTGCAGATAGGAGGAATATGTTCATGATCCTGACAGCATCTTTTTGTTACTTATAACAGTGTCCGCGTTTCCTCCAGATCTCATTGAAACTCTTATCCGTGCCCCATCGCCCCCGTACGTTAGAGAATATTGTTGAGTAACTCTAGAGTTCTCCTATCCGGAGGGTAAGACTCTACTATCTCCCTCTCCTCCCTCGTTGGCTGCTCCCTATACTCAATCCTCGATACGGAAGCTACCACGAGAGTCGTAAGGCTCTCGAGGTTATCTTGTGGTGTTCGTTTTCTCCGTGAGCCCATTGCACGAAAGCAGTGCCCGCTAAGTTGATATGCGCTATCTTTACCTCTTTCATGCGGCAAGCGTACGCCAGGACACGCGGGTGTTATATCTTTTTGAGCTACAGGGCCAGGTTGACACCGGTCATTGGACATCAACTTCTAACGTTGCTCCCTGACAGGTAGAGAGTGCGGTTATCGAGGGCTGAATGCATCTAAACTCCCTATACGAGATATAAGAAACCATCCTTTATCACCGCTGTGACGCGTGGTAACCTCTTCTGATCATGAACCTGGCGGATGCGATCTCATACTCATGTGGCAGGTGCTTACTAGAGTTGGACGGTGTCGCTACATGATGCGGTATACAAAGCCATCCTTCCTTTTCGCTTTCATCGCCCGGCCACGGATAAGAGATGTGAGAAACAGCAATGGTCCGTTCTCACTAGACAACACTTTGCTCCTATTATAGTAAAGAGGGACATATTAGCTAGTGAAAAGTACCGCTATTCTTTGATCCTGATGATATCATAATAGCTAGGTAGAGTCTCGAATGTGAGATAATATCTCCGTCATGTGTGTTTAAGCGAGGCATTGTATTAAGGTAATAAGATGTCAATCGGAGAATTCATGGTTATAAAAACAGAAGTTTTGTGAATAATATCGTTTATCCTCTTTACGAATCTCGATTCCTTTGTTCACCGTGCAGACTACCGTAGAAATTATTAATAGTATAAGCACGAGTATTGAGATGGCTAACTACCTGAGCAGACCTTATTCTAGAGTGCAACTTAGTACCATACTGTAATTCTGTGAAACCGGAGACTGTGATGCACAACCAGTGTGACAGTGCACAATGTCTCTATGTAATCATAGCCTCTTTCTGATCAGTTTCTCCGCGGTTTTACTGTCTTGAATTTTCCTCGTTCTGTATAGTGTGCATTTGCCAGTAGGATCCGCTCACTAGGTCCAAGGCCTATGTTCATTGCGACTTGGCACGGACCAACATTTAGTTCAGCGGTGACACCTCGAGTGATATTCGACTCAGGCGCTTGTCTCGACTTTCGCTAATCTTATTCGGCGTTTTCCATTCGTAATTTCGTCATGTGGCTGCTGTCGGACTGCGCGCAGGACTAAGTCAGGTAACTTCCGTCCTTTTGCCGGTCGTCCTCAGGCCGCTTCCCATTCCTTCTCGACCATTGGTCTCACATTTCGCCTTGAAACTTTATTACCGGTCTGCCTTTCGTCTGCGGGGAAGGACTGTGTGAGTTTCTTACGGTTATCGATAGGTTTCTCTAGGCGGGCACATTTCATTCCCACCTCGCTAAGCTTCCTTCCGCTAAGGAACGGCACAAATTCCTCGTCATTGAGAATGTGTTCAGAATTTACATGGCCTCCCGTTAGGGACGCCTTTCAGACAGAGGTCCGCCATTCACGTTCACAGTTTTGGAGGGAGTTCTGTCGTTTTGAATGCGTGCTTCCGTCAGTCTTCTTTTTCCGGGTTTCATCCGAAACACCAACGCTAGCCAGCAGACCGGCTAATTTCTGGGCAGCTACAGATTAGCTTCTGGCTAGCTATCGGATAGCTTCTGGTTAGCTTTCTGGCTAGCTTCTGAATTAGCCCCTGGCTAGCTTCCACGGTGGTTTTTCAGATTTTAGGTAAATAATACTTTTTTGTAATTGGTGAAGCGGGTTGCAGGAAAGCTTTTGCAGGGAAGCTTTTGTAGTTGAGTTCTTGGATAATAAAATATATAAAAGATATGCGAAGAAAGGTGTAAATATATATATATACAGGACACGACAATACGAAACAGAAATGACGTCTGAACTGCTAAGCCATCTTGGATGATTTACAGCATGAGCGGTCGCGATTGTTATGCACTTTTTTTTTTTGTTGACCAAAGCGAGAGCTGCATGTAGCCATGTGTGCACATTTGTTCATATCCTTTGCTAGTTAGTGAGTTATTAGCCCAGTTATAGATCATTCAGGTAATGTGCAGTGTTGTATTTTGAGACATGCTTGAACAAGCTAAGTAGCCAATACGCAGAGGGTGGCATAATTTGTCTGATTCTCTGTAATAATGGTATGGAATAATAATGCATTTTATTTTGTAAAGTGGTTTCTTGCATGAAACAACACAACTAAATGTTTAGACACCTCCTTGTCTGAAGCACATGTGGATAAACAGGTTAATGTAAAGCCCTGTATGTTTTTTATTCCAAAAGTCTCATGAAATGTAGGCCTACATTGACCACCACACATTGTCTGTAAAAATGTAAAAGGGGTACAGCCTCAGTGTTCACAGTAAACGCACGCCGGAAGTTGCACAGAATTTGTGTATGCTACAACATTCTAGTGTGCGCTCAGCAGAACTGAAATTTGCTCAGTGCCCGAAAAAAAACGAGAGTGAACATTACCTAGACGACAGGGTAAAGTGTAAGATTTGTTTTATGGGATAGTAAAGGGGCCATATAAATCCGTCTCCAGAGCTCCTCTGGGCTCAGCTGACCATAACACTGTTTATCTCGTTCCCACCTACAAACCTGTCCTGAAGAGACGTTCAGCCACAAAGAGAGGAAGAGGCCTGATGGTACTGGAGCCTGATGGTATTGGAGCCTGATGGTATTGGAGCCTGATGGTACTGGAGCCTGATGGTACTGGAGCCTGATGGTAAGTATTTGGAGCCTGATGGTACTGGAGCCTGATGGTGAGACTGGAGCCTGATGGTACTGGAGCCTGATGGTACTAGCTTGGTGCCTGATGTATTGGAGCCTGATGGTACTGGAGCCTGATGGCAGCCTGTATGGTTCGTGAGTAGCCTGATTGGTATTGTAGCCTGATGTGTACTTGGAGCCTGATGGTATTGGAGCCTGATGGTACTGGAGCTGATGTATTGGAGCTGATGGTACTGGAGCCTGATGGTACTGGAGCCTGATGTATTGGAGCCTGATGGTACTGGAGCCAGATGGTACTGGAGCCTGATGGTACTGGAGCCTGATGGTATATGGAGCCTGATGCTTACTGGAAGCCTGATGGTATGGAGCTGATGGTATTTGGAGCCTGATGGTATTGGAGCCTGATGGATTGGAGCCTGATGCTACTGGAGCCTGATGGTACTGGAGCCTGATGGTACTGAGCCTGATGGTACTGGAGGTTAATGGTACTGGAGCCTGATGGTACTGGAGCCTGATGGTATTGGAGCCTTGATGTACTGGAGGTTAATGGTACTGGAGCCTGATGGTAATGGAGCCTGATGGAATGGAGCCTGATGGAATGGAGTAGTGTATGGAGCCTGATGGTAATGTGGAGCCTGATGGTAATGGAGCCTGATGGTATTGGAGCCTGATGGTATTGGACCCTGATTGTACTGGAGCCTGATGGTATTGGAGCCTGATGGTATTGGAGCCCTGATTGTATTGGACCCTGATTGTACTGGAGCCTGATGGTGCTTGACCCTGATTGTACTGGAGCTGATGGTGCTGGAGCCTGATGTATGAGCTGATGATGGACCTGATGGTATTGGAGCCTGATGGTTATTGGAGCCTGATGGTATTGGAGCCTGATGGTATTGGAGCCTGATTGGTATATTGGAGCCTGATGGTATTGGAGCCTGATGGTATTGAGCCTGATGTTATTGGAGCCTGATGGTATTGGAGCCTGATTGTAATGGAGCCTGATGGTAATGGAGCCTGATGTACTGGAGCCTGATGGTACTGGAGCCTGATGGTTATTGAAGCCTAATGGTACTGCCTGATTGTACTGGAGCCTGATTGTACGGACCTGATGTACTGGACCTGATGGTATGGAGCCTGATGGTACTGGAGCCTGATGGTACTGGAGCCTGATGGTATTGGAGCTGATTGGATTGGAGCCTGATAGTGATGGAGCCTGATGGTAATGGAGCCTATGTGGTAAGTGGAGCCTGATGTACTGGAGCCTGATGTAGGGTTGGATCTGGAGCCTGATGGTACTGGACCTGATGGTATGGAGCCTGGGTACTGGAGCCTGATGGTACTGAGCCTGATGGTATTGGAGCCAGATGTACTGGAGCCTGATGGTACTGGAGCCTGATGGTATTGGAGCCTGTTGGTACTGGAGCCTGATGGTACTGGAGCCTGATGGTACTGGAGCCTGATGGTATTGGAGCCAGATGGTACTGGAGCCTGATGGTACTGGAGCCTGATGGTACTGGAGCCTGATGGTATTGGAGCCTGATGGTATTGGAGCCTGATGGTATTGGAGCCTGATGTTATTGGAGCCTGATGGTATTGGAGCCTGATGGTACTGGAGCCTGATGTTATTGGAGCCTGATTGGTATTGGAGCCTGATGGTATTGGAGCCTGATGGTATTGGAGCCTGATGGTATTGGAGCCTGATGGTATGGAGCCTGATGTATTGGAGCCTGATGGTATTGGAGCCTGATGGTACTGGAGCCTGATGGTAATGGAGCCTTGGTATTGGAGCCTGATGGTATTGGAGCCTGATGTATTGGAGCCTGATGTTATTGGAGCCTGATGGTATTGGAGCCTGATGGTATTAGAGCCTGATGGTACTGGAGCCTGATGGTACTGGAGCCTGATGTATTGGAGCCTGATGGTACTGGAGCATCTTGAGGGATGTAAGACCCATACCGGACTACTATTTGTTGACA
>NW_019944060.1:0-10917 GCF_002910315.2 Salvelinus sp. IW2-2015 | reverse complement strand
TGTTGGTGTTGTGTGGTGTTGTGTGTGTTGTGTGGTGTGAGAGGGAGGGAGGGGGGAGTCAGTCAATCACGCACTTTTTCAGTTCGCCCACAAATTGTCTATAGGATTGAGGTCAGAGCTTTGTGATGGCCACTCCAATACCTTGACTTTGTTGTCCTTAAGTCATTTTGCCCAAAACTTTGGAAGTATGCTTGGGGTCAACGTCCATTGGAAGACCCATTTGCGACCAAGCGTTAACTCCTGACTGATGTCTTGTGATGTTGCTTCAATATATCCACATAATTTCCCTCCCCATGATGCCATCTATTTTTGTGAGGTGCACCAGTCCCTCCTGCAGCAAAGCACCCCCACAACATGATGCTGCCACCCCTGTGCTTCACGGTTGGGATGTGTTCTTCGGCTGCAAGCGTCCCCCTTTTTCCTCCAAACATAACGATGGTCATTATGGCCAAACAGTTCTTTTTTTGTTTCATCAGACCAGAAGACATTTCTCCAAAAGTACAATCTTTGTCCCCATGTGCAGTTGCAAACTGTAGTCTGACTTTTTTATGGTGGTTTTGGAGCAGTGGCTCCTTCCTTGCTGAGCGCCTTTCAGGTTTATGTCGATATAGGGCTCGTTTTACTGTGGATATAGATACTTTTGTACCTGTTTTCCTCCAGCATCTTCACAACGTCCTTTGCTGTTGTTCTGGGATTGATTTGCACTTTTCGCACCAAAGTGTTCGTTATCTCTAGGAGACAGAACGCGTCTCCTTCCTGAGTGGTATCCGTGGCTGCGTGGTCGCATGGTTTTATACTTGCGTACTATTCTTTGTACAGATGAACGTGGTACCTTCAGGCGTTTGGAAATTGCTACCCAAGGATGAACCAGACTTGTGGAGGTCTACAAATTTATTTTCAGAGGTCTTGGTGATTTCTTTAGATTTTTCGCATATGTCAAGCAAAGAGGCACTGAGATTTGACGTTAGGCCTTGAAAGCATCCACAGGTACACCTCCATTTTGACTCAAATTATGTCCAATAAGCCTATCAGAAGCTTCAAAAGTCATGACATAATTTTCTGGAATTTTCCAAGCTGTTTAAAGGCACAGTCAATTTAGTGTATGTAAACTTCTGACCCACTAGAATTGTGTTCAGTGAATTATAAGTGAAATAATCTGTCTGTAAACTATTGTTGGAAAAATTACTTGTGTCATGCAGAAAGTAGACGTCCTAACCGACTTGCCAAAACTATAGTTTGTTAACAAGAAATGTGTGGACTGGTTGAAAAATGAGTTTTAATGACTCCAACCTAAGTGTATGTAAACTTCAGACTTCAACTGTATGTATCTTCGTCTTGGATTCCACCACCAACTGGTAGATTTAAAAATACTCTGATCTTGTAGATTATTTAGGCACATGTTAGGGTCCTTTACGCATTAAAATACATTGAGTCATCCTGAAAGTTGTCATATTCAAGTTCAATCCATGGAATATTGGAAGGTGGAAGATAGTGACAATAGGGGTAAAACAATAGTCCTATAAATTTAGCCTGATTCTCACTAATCATGGAACTATATGACAACGGGCCAGTCGTGGTGAAGCGTGCGTCGGTTTCCAGGTTGAACCTGCTACGTGTGGTCTGACTTCCGTCAGGATTACAATGGGCTCTCGTGTACTAATGATTGCTCAACGTTAGCCAGTCATGCTAGTGACTCTCAGGAACAACGACACGGACGTGACAGAGGAAAGAAAGGTCAACGAATGATGCAAAATGGAAGCTACAAATGGAAGAAAACTAACATTAAAGTGACCATTATAAATGTATGTGGGACTATTGACGGTGGCATCCGATAGTGGATCATATTTAACATTATATAAAAATTGCAAAATGAAAACGGAGAAAAAGCCTGGGCATAGGCTATAATTAAAACATTCTAAAACACATTCTTCACCTCGGCAGGTCCTACAAAAGCCTATAGTTCAGGTGTCCAAATTTCCTCCACGTAAATTATTAGGGCAATAGACAATACAAATTCAGAATAACGGCACAGCTATTTATAGCTTATTTCACTGTGGAAAATGGTCACCAATACATGTCATGTTGATATGATTTCAGTTTGCTTCCATGTGGCTGGTTTCATATTAGTCTCCAGGATCATAAGATATTTTTTAAATCTTTAACACATTGCTATGTGTATTTACAATCCCTTTCTCCAAACGGATTACTCATTTACCTAGCTATTATCAATAGCTCTATATCAAATAGCTCTTTTCACTAGCTCTTATCCCTTTAAAATGACAGTGCATGGCGAATGCTGGTTATTTCTATTGGGGGGAAAAGAAGAAAGAGGCTTTTTCCACAT
Source organism: Salvelinus sp. IW2-2015 (assembly GCF_002910315.2). NCBI lineage: Eukaryota > Metazoa > Chordata > Actinopteri > Salmoniformes > Salmonidae > Salvelinus > Salvelinus sp. IW2-2015. Next base: position 8,573 of record NW_019944060.1, on the reverse strand, counting down.
GGGACCGGCAAGTTCGTTCGACCTTATTCAGGGTTTCCTCACGCGTAAAGGTGGTGTAATTTATGAGGAGTTAAGCCGTATTCTAACTTGACTTATGTGTAGACCGTAACTGCCTGTGTATACTGGTTTCTAGCTTCCTGAAAAGTTGCATATCACGGGGGCTGTTCGATGCTAATGCAGAACGCCATAGGATGTTTTTGTTTGTTAAGGGCAGTCAGGTCAGGAGAGAACCAAGGGCTATATCTGTTCCTGGTTCTAAATTTCTTGAATGGGGCATGCTTATTCAAGATGGTGAGAAAGGCATTTTAAAAAAATGTCCAGGCCCTCTACTGACGGGATTGAGATCAATATCCTTCCAGGATACCTCCGGCCAGGTCGATTAGAAAGGCCTGCTCGCTGAAGTGTTTCAGGGAGCGTTTGACAGTGATGATGAGAGGTCGTTTGACCGCTGACCCATTACGGATGCAGGCAATGAGGCAGTGATCGCTGAGATCTTGGTTGAAAACACAGAGGTGTATTTGGAGGGCAAGTTTGTTAGGATGATATCTGAGGGTACCCGTGTTTACGGAATTGGGTGGTACCTGGTAGGTTCATTGATAATTTGTTGTGAGATTGAGGGCATCAAGCTTAGATTGTAGGGTGGCTGGGGTGTTAAGCATGTTAAATTTAGGTCGCCTAGCAGCACGAGCTCTGAAGATAGATGGGGGGCAATCAGTTCACATATAGTGTCCAGAGCACAGCTGGGGGCAGAGGGTGGTCTATAGCAGGCGGCAACGGTGAGAGACTTGTTTTTAGAGAGGTGGATTTTTAAAATTAGAAGTTCAAATTGTTTGGGAACAGACCTGGATAGTAAAACAGAACTCTGCAGGCAATCTTTGCAATAGATTGCAATCACCGCCCCTTTGGCCGTTCTATCGGTCTGAAAATCTTTGTAGTTGGGGATGAAAATGTCAAATTTTTGTGGTCTTTCTAAGCCAGGATTCAGACACGGCTAAACATCGCGGTTGGCAGAGTGTGCTAAAGCAGTGAATAAAACAACTTAGGGAGGAGGCTTCTAATGTTAACATGCATGAAGCCAAGGCTATTACGGTTACAGAAGTCATCAAAAAGAGAGCGCCGTGGGGATAGGAGTGGAGCTAGGTACTGCAGGGCCTGGATTCACCTCTACATCACCAGAGGAACAGAGGAGGAGTAGGATAAGGGTACGGCTAAAAGCTATGAGAATTGGTCGTCTAGAACTTCTAGAGCAGAGAGTAAAAGGAAGTTTCTGGGGGCGATAAAATAGCTTAAAGGAATAATGTACAGACAAAGGTATGGTAGGATGTGAATACAGTGGAGGTAAACCTAGGTATTGAGTGATGATGAGAGAATATTGTCTCTAGAAACATCATTGAAACCAGGTGATGTCATCGGCATATGTGGGTGGTGGAACTGTGAGGTTGGATATGGTATAGTGAGCAGGGCTAGAGGCTCTACAGTGGAAATAAGCCAATAAACACTAACCAGAACAGCAATGGCAAGGCATATTTACATTAAGGAGAGGCATGCTTAATCGAGTGATCAATAAGGGTCCAGTGAGTAGAGGTTGGTTGGGGTCACGGCGATCCGAGACAGCTGGCCGGGTAGATGGCTATCGGTAGCAAGATAGCATAGTATGGAAGTCTATTTGTAGATACCTCGTGCGTTTCCGTCGGTAGGTTAGTGGGGTTCCGTGTGGTAGAGGGGATCAATCCAAATTGGCAAAATAGATATAGTGACCCAAGAAAAAAAAAATAATATAATAATAATAATAATAATAATTGTCCGATATACTTATTCAGATAGCAGCCGATAAGACAGCTAACGGTTAGCGGGCCCCAGATGAGCGTTCAGTAACGTCGGGACGGGGGTGCAGTTGGATAACTCCCTCGGGCAGATAACGTCAGCAGTCAGTCGTGAAGGCCCGGGGGCTCCGTATCTGCAGCAAAAAAAAAAATAAAAATAAAAAAAAAACGGGTCCGGATAGGTGACTGTAGCCCAGGAATGGCTGATGGAACTCCTCAGCTGGCTAGCTCCGGAATGATTTGAGTTTGCTCCGGGATCGACGTAAGCCAATAGTCACACGGTTTGCAGCTAGCTAGCTGCAAATGTCCAGAGCCTGCGGCTGAAACCGGGGAAACTGAGAGAAAAAAAGTCCCGGAATGCTCCGGTCCGAGTCGCGTTGCACCAAAAGTGCCGGTAGAATTATCGAGCTAAAGGAATAGCTGATGACCACAAAACGTGGGCAGCTGAAACACCAACGCTAGCCAGCAGACCGGCTAATTTCTGGGCAGCTACAGATTAGCTTCTGGCTAGCTATCGATAGCTTCTGGTTAGCTTTCTGGCTAGCTTCTGAATTAGCCCCTGGCTAGCTTCCACGGTGGATTTTCAGATTTGAGGTAAATAATACTTTTTTGTAATTGGTGAAGCGGGTTGCAGGAAAGCTTTTGCAGGAAAGCTTTTGTAGTTGAGTTCTTGGATAATAAATATATAAAAGATATGCGAAGAAAGGTGTAAATATATATATATACAGGACACGACAATACGAAACAGAAATGACGTCTGAACTGCTAAGCCATCTTGGATGATTTACAGCATGAGCGGTCGCGATTGTTATGCACTTTTTTTTTTTGTTGACCAAAGCGAGAGCTGCATGTAGCCATGTGTGCACATTTGTTCATATCCTTTGCTAGTTAGTGAGTTATTAGCCCAGTTATAGATCATTCAGGTAATGTGCAGTGTTGTATTTTGAGACATGCTTGAACAAGCTAAGTAGCCAATACGCAGAGGGTGGCATAATTTGTCTGATTCTCTGTAATAATGGTATGGAATAATAATGCATTTTATTTTGTAAAGTGGTTTCTTGCTGAAACAACACAACTAAATGTTTAGACACCTCCTTGTCTGAAGCACATGTTGGATAAACAGGTTAATGTAAAGCCCTGTATGTTTTTTATTCCAAAAGTCTCATGAAATGTAGGCCTACATTGACCACCACACATTGTCTGTAAAAATGTAAAAGGGGTCAGCCTCAGTGTTCACAGTAAACGCACGCCGGAAGTTGCACAGAATTTGTGTATGCTACAACATTCTAGTGTGCGCTCAGCAGAACTGAAATTTGCTCAGTGCCCGAAAAAAAACGAGAGTGAACATTACCTAGACGACAGGGTAAAGTGTAAGATTTGTTTTATGGGATAGTAAGGGGCCATATAAATCCGTCTCCAGAGCTCCTCTGGGCTCAGCTGACCATAACACTGTTTATCTCGTTCCCACCTACAAACCTGTCCTGAAGAGACGTTCAGCCACAAAGAGAGGAAGAGGCCTGATGGTACTGGAGCCTGATTGGTATTGGAGCCTGATGGTATGGAGCCTGATGGTACTGGAGCCTGATGGTACTGGAGCCTGATGGTATGGAGCCTGATGGTACTGGAGCCTGATGGTACTGGAGCCTGATGGTACTGGAGCCTGATGGTATTGGTGCCTGATGGATGGAGCCTGATGGTACTGAGCCTGATGGTATTGGAGCCTGATGTACTGGAGCCTGATGGTATTGGAGCCTGATGGACTGAGCTGATGGTATTGGGCCTGATGGTACTGGAGCTGATGGTATTGGAGCCTGATGGTAGTGAGCCTGATGGTACTGGAGCCTGATGGTATTGGAGCCTGATGGTACTGGAGCCAGATGGTACTGGAGCCTGATGGTACTGGAGCCTGATGGTATTGGAGCCTGATGCTACTGGAGCCTGATGGTATTGGAGCTGATTGGTATTGGAGCCTGATGGTATTGGAGCCTGATGGTATTGGAGCCTGATGCTACTGGAGCCTGATGGTACTGGAGCCTGATGGTACTGGAGCCTGATGGTACTGGAGGTTAATGGTACTGGAGCCTGATGGTACTGGAGCCTGATGGTATTGGAGCCTGATGGTACTGGAGGTTAATGGTACTGGAGCCTGATGGTAATGGAGCCTGATGGTAATGGAGCCTGATGGTAATGGAGCCTGATGGTACTGGAGCCTGATGGTTAATGGAGCCTGATGGTAATGGAGCCTGATGGTATTGGAGCCTGATGGTATTGGACCCTGATTGTACTGGAGCCTGATGGTATTGGAGCCTGATGGTATTGGAGCCTGATGGGATTGGACCCTGATTGTACTGGAGCCTGATGGTGCTTGACCCTGATTGTACTGGAGCCTGATGGTGCTGGACCTGATGGTACTGGAGCCTGATGGTATTGGAGCCTGATGGTATTGGAGCCTGATTTTATTGGAGCCGATGGTATTGAGCCTGATGGTATTGAGCCTGATGGTATATGGACCTGATGGTATTGGAGCCTGATGTTATTGGAGCCTGATGTTATTGGAGCCTGATGGTATTGAGCCTGATGGTAATTGGAGCCTGATGGTAATGGAGCCTGATGGTACTGGAGCCTGATGGTACTGGAGCCTGATGGTATTGAAGCCTAATGGTACTGGAGCCTGATTGTACTGGAGCCTGATGTGACTGGACCCTGATGGTACTGGAACCCTGATGTATTGGAGCCTGATGGTACTGGAGCCTGATGGTACTGGAGCCTGAGGTATTGGAGCCTGATGGTATTGGAGCCTGATAGTGATGGAGCCTGATGGTAATGGAGCCTGATGGTAATGGAGCCTGATGGTACTGGAGCCTGATGGTTACTGGAGCCTGATGGTACTGGAGCCTGATGGTATTGGAGCCTGATGGTACTGGAGCCTGATGGTACTGGAGCCTGATGGTATTGAGCCAGATGGACTGGAGCCTGATGTACTGGAGCCTGATGTATTGGCCTGTGGTACTGGAGCCTGATGGTACTGGAGCCTGATGGTACTGGAGCCTGATGGTATTGGAGCCAGATGGTACTGGAGCCTGATGGTACTGGAGCCTGATGGTACTGGAGCCTGATGGTATATGGAGCCTGATGGTATTGGAGCCTGATGTATTGGAGCCTGATGTTATTGGAGCCTGATGGTATTGGAGCCTGATGGTACTGGAGCCTGATGTTATTGGAGCCTGATTGGTATTGGAGCCTGATGGTATTTGAGCCTGATGGTATGGAGCCTGATGGTATTGGAGCCTGATGGTACTGGAGCCTGATGTTTTGGAGCTGATGGTATTGGAGCCTGATGGTACTGGAGCCTGATGGTAATGGAGCCTGATGGTATTGGAGCCTGATGGTATTGGAGCCTGATGGTATTGGAGCCTGATGTTATTGGAGCCTGATGGTATTGGAGCCTGATGGTATTAAGACCTGATGGTACTGGAGCCTGATGGTACTGGAGCCTGATGGTATTGGAGCCTGATGGTACTGGAGCATCTTGAGGGATGTAAGACCCATACCGGACTACTATTTGTTGACACCGTGTCCTTTCCCCTCTGTTGTTTGTACTGTACACTAATGATTGTCAGAGTAATAACGACTCTATTATTAGGTTTGCAGACGACTCGTTTGTCGTGAGTCTTTTACTGGATGAGGAGGTGAGCCATGGGCCAGTGGTGGAAGGATTTTGTAGGATGCTGTGACCGTTCCTACTTAGAACTTAATGTCAAGAAAACCAAGGATATGGCTATTGATTTCCAGAGGAGCTCACAGACTGATAGATGGTGAGCCAGTGGAGACTGTTGATCGATACAAATATCTTGGCACGTTCCTTGACAGCCTGCTGAATTTTGAAGCCGAGTTATCTGTGTAAAGGGAATGGTATATGGTGAAAGGGAATGGTATATGTGTAAAGGGAATGGTATCTGTGATAAAGGGAATGGTATATGTGCAAAGGGAATGGTATCTGGTGCAAAGGGAATGGTATCTGTGTAAAGGGGAATGGTATCTGTGTAAAGGGAAATGGTATCTGTGTAAAGGAATGGTATCTGTGTAAAGGGAATGGTATCTGTGTAAAGGGAATGGTATCTGTGTAAAGGGAATGGTATCTGTGTAAAAGGAATGGTATCTGTGTAAGGAATGGTATCTGTGTAAAGGAATGGGTATTCTGTGTAAAGGGAATGGTATCTGTGTAAAGGGAATGGTATCTGTGTAAAGGGAATGGTATCTGTGTAAAGGGAATGGTATCTGTGTAAAGGGAAATCAGCGCTTGTTCTTCCTGAGGGAACGCAGCAGTTTCTGGGTGAATAAGGCGCTGATGAACGTCTGTTACACCTCCCCTACTGAATCCATTGTAGCATTCACTATGATCTGTTGTTTTGGCAATCTAAACTTCAAGACTAAAGAACAGGCTGGGTAAACGCTGTTAAACTAAGATCGTTGGTATGAACTTACCACATCAGTCGTACCGAAGGAGCCGTCCATTCAGAGGGACTCACAGCATCCCTAATTTGCCTAATTTATGTTGCTTCCCTCAGAGCTCAGATACAGGCTAAACTCCCATTCGTGCCAGCTGCTATCAGCTTTCTCAATAAGATGTAGTAGTACTGTTAGGTGTGTGCATATTGCTGTATATTGATCTTTCGTATATTTATTGTAGTGTGTAAATTGTGTTTTTACTACCTCCTGAAAAATGCATTGCCCCCCCCCAATGGGGGATGATATAGACTCTACTCTACTAGCATGCAATCAGTGTGGAAAGACATGTTAAAACATTGACTGTGTTTCTCCAAGTATTTGTCCCTCAAATACCCAGTCAGCTAACAGCAGGGGTTCTCCTCCTCTTCCTCCTCTCCCTCCTCTTCCTCCAGCAGGGGTTCTCCTCCTCTTCCTCCTCTTCCTCCTCTCCCTCCTCTTCCAGAGAAGGCTAGACGCTTGTCTGAGCTGCCGAGGCAACATGGGGCGATGAGCTACAGTAATGTCTCTCCAAATACTTGTCCCTCAGTCAACTAACAGCAGGGGTTCTCCTCCTCTTCCTCCTCTTCCTCCTCTCCTCCAGAGAAAGCTAGACGCTTGTCTTTGTCCTCTGTCGAAGCACTTTGGGCTGGTTTCCTGGACACAGATTACTCCTAGTCCCGCACCTACAGTAAAAGCATACTCAATGCAGATGATCCATTAAAAGTGTGTTTTGCTCTAGGAATTGGCCTTATCAAGGTCTGGGGAAGCTGTCCTTTTTATGTTTGGCGAAGCAGAGATAAAGTGTTCTACTCTGAAAGAGGGTTTTGAGTCTGGCTTTACTGTGCAGAACAATAGGGATCAATCAAGTTGATCGGCAGACGTTGGAGGATCACTTAATGGGAGAAAAGGCTACTTCAGTAATTGGAGCTGGCGTGTGCTGCTATAGTCATCGACTAACTAGAATTGTCCAAGTATGGAAGGCAGAAAAGCAACAAAGCCATTCTTTCTCGGGTTGTCCCCAGTGGTGTAAAGTACTTAAGTAAAAAAAAGTTTAAAGTACTACTTAAGTAGATTTAATTTAACTTATAATAACGTCTTCATATATAAAAATCAATGTCATGTGATTTAATTAAAATTCTATACAAATCTAAATGAAAATGATACAAACCTAAAAAACCTACTTCTATTGCCAACTATTTTTTACATTTATTTAACCTTTATTTAACTAGGTAAATCAGTTAAGAACAAATTCTTATTTTCAACGACGGCCTAGGAACAGTTGGTTAACTGCCTTGTTCAGGGACAGAACGACAGATTTTTACCTTGTCAGCTCGGTTACAAGTCCAACGCTCTAACCTCTAGGCTACCTTCCGCCCCAAACTATGTAAAAATATCCTACATAAAGCCAACAAATAAAAACATTACAGCCTGCAGGTAGAAAATATCCTGATTTAAAAAATAAATATCTTATAAATCACATTAGCTACACATGCTGCATGCTGCACACTCTGCAACGAACTTGATACATTGTATCAACTAATAAGTATCAACTATTAACGGGGGTTCCTGCCTGGCAACATTGTATAAAATATTCTCAGAGTTTCCCTGCCAGTGAGCTCGGGACAGACACAGCTGTAGGCTGGGACAAGAAAGGACAAGAAGGGACACGAAGGGACACGAAGGGACGAGAAGGGACAAGGGACAAGAAGGGACAAGAAGCAGTGGTTGACTTGGGCAGGAGCTTACCGGAGCTGATTACCGACACCTCAAATGTCTCAAATTTTCTCTAAAATATTGTGGACCTAAATATAAACAGTACCATCACCCAAAATGAGTACCAGGACCTATTTCAGGCCAAGTCAAGCACTGATAAGAAGTAATCAGGTAGGCCTATTTTATTACGTTTCCACCAGATCAAAGCAGGACATTTTTCCCTTTTGCGCTGAGTTGTTATCGAAAGGGAGGAAGCTGGAAAGCTTGTTCAAATGCATTGAGGAACTACTGTAATTCTCAATGGATGTAAAAACAGACTTTTTGTTGGCTTGCTGTTTGAGGTGAAGAAAACATGACTTTGAGAAGCTCCACAAGTCATTAGTGGTGGTGTGTTTAAGCCAATCAGAAATACTATCAGCTCCCCAAATGGGCACATTTTGTATGCCTACATTTGCACGCAGGCCAGGTAGCCTATAGGCCTATCTCTATATGTAATCAGGTAGCCTATAGGCCTATTTCTATATGTAATCAGGTAGCCTATAGGCCTAT
>NW_019944059.1:241468-243616 GCF_002910315.2 Salvelinus sp. IW2-2015 | reverse complement strand
CTATTAACCAATACTGCCTGTTCTGCTACCCTCTTAATTAACAAACTGACCTGTATGCTTTACCTATTTAACAAACTGACCTGTTATCTTTACCTTATTAACAAACTGACCTGTATCTTTTACTTTACTTAACAAACTGACCTTGTATCTTTACCTTATTAACACAAACTGACCTGTATCTTTGAACCCTTATTAACATAAACTGACCTGTATCTACCTTATTAACAAACTGACCTGTATCTTTACCTATTAACAAACTGACCTTTGTATCTTTACCTTATTACACAAAACTGACCTGTATCTTATACTTAATGGAACAGGAACTGACCTGTATCTTTACCTTCATTAACAAAACTGACCTGTATTCTTTACCTCTTCATTAACAAACTGACCTGTATCTTTACCTTATTAACAAACTGACCTGTACTGATATTTACCTTATTAACAAACTGACCTGTATCTTATACCTTTATTAACAAACTGACCTGTATCTTTATTCTTATTAACAAACTGACCTGTACTTTACTCTTATCTAACAAACTGACCTGTATCTTATATCTTATTAACAAACTGACTGTTATCTTACTTTAACAAACTGATGATCTTTATAACAGACCTGTATCTTTTACCTTATTAACAAACTCACCTGTATCTTTACCAAATAAACACACTGACCTGTATCTTACCTATAACAAACTGACCTTATCTTATCTTATTATCAAACTACCTGCCTATCTTTACCTTATTAACAAACTGACCTGTTCGTTTACCTTATTAACAAACTGACCTGTATCTTCCTACTTAACAAACTGACCTGTATCTTTATCTTAACAACTGACCTGTATTCTTTTCCTATTAAAAACTGACCTGTATCTTTACCTTATTAACAAACTGACCTGTATCTTTACCTTAACAACTGACCTGTATCTTTACCCTTATCAACAAACTGACCTGTATCTTTACGTTAACAAACTGACCTGTATCTTTACCTTAACAAAACTTGACCTGTATCTTTATCTTATAACCAAATTGACCTTATCTTTACTTTATTAACAGAACTGACTGATCTTTTAACTTATCAAACAAACTGACCTGTATCTTTTACCTTACTTAACAAACTGACCTGTATCTTTACCTTATTAACAAACTGACCTGTATCTTTACCTTATTAACAAAGATGACCTGTACTTTTATTCTTATTAACAAAACTGACCTTGTATTCTTACCTTCTATTAACAAAACTGACCTGTACTTTACCTTATTACAAACTGACCTGTATCTTTACCTTATTAAACAAACTGATCCGCTATCTTTACCTTTATTAACAAACTGACCTGTACTTTACCTTATTAACAAACTGACCTGTATCTTTACCTTATTAACAAACTCCTGTATCTTTACCTTATTAACAAACTGACCTGTATCTTTACCTTATTAACAAACTGACCTGTATCTTTACCCTTACTTTAACAAACTGACCTGTATCTTTACTCCTGTATTAACAAACTGACCTGTATCTTTACCTTATTAACAAACTGACCTGTATCTTTACCTTATTAACAAACTGACCTGATCTTTACCTTATTAACAAACTGACCTGTATTTTACCTTATTAACACAACTGACCTGTATCTTTACCTTATTAACAAACTGACCTGTATCTTTACCTTATTAACAAACTGACTGTATCTTTACCTTATTAACAACAACAATGACCTGATCTTTACCTTATTAACAACTGACCTGTATCTTACCTTATTATCAAACGACCTGTATCTTTACCTTATTACAAACTGACCTGTATCTTTACCCTTAACAAACTGACCTGTATCTTTACCTGAACAAACTGACCTGTATCTTTACCTTATTAACAAACTGACCTGTATCTTTACCTTATTAACAAACTACCTGTATCTTTACTTATCAACAAACTGACCTGTATCTTTACCTTATTACAAAACTGACCTGTATCTCTTACCTTATTAACAAACTGACCTGTATCTCTTACCTTCATAACAAACTACCTGTATCTGTTACCTTAGCAAACAAACTGACCTGTATCTTTTACCTCTATTACACAAAACTGACCGTAGATTCTATCTTATTAACAAACTGACCTGTATTCTTTACTTCATTAACAAACTGACC
>NW_019944059.1:233968-236468 GCF_002910315.2 Salvelinus sp. IW2-2015 | reverse complement strand
GTACCCAGACATCTCGGTAATGAGGTTCTGTATGCTGAAGGTGCTGAATGTACAGACATCGGTACTGAGTGTGAATGCTGATGGTGCTGAATGTACCCAGACATCGTACGTGAGCGTGGAAGTGCCTGAACAGGTGCCTGAATGTTACCAGACATTTTACGCGGCACACTGGACGGTCGTGAAATCTAGGCTACTGTACTGAGCAGGCTCGGTTGTGGGAGGTGATAATGTACCAGACATCCGCTATGCACAGGGTGTGAATGGCTGAAGGTTTGCTGAATGCTACAGACGATCCAGCGGCTAATACAGCGGTGTGAATGCTGCAAGGTGCTGGAACGTACCAGACATCGGTATAGGTGTGAATTGCCTGAAGTCGTTGCTGAATGTAACAGAGCATCGGTTACTAAGGGTGTGAATGCTGAAGGTGCTGAATGTACGCAGACATGGCACTAAGGTGTGTGAATGCTGAAGCGTGCTGAAGGCTACCAGACATCACCGGTACTAAGGGGTGAATGCTGAAGTGCTTAAATTTGCCAGACATCGGTAATGAGTTGTATGCTGAAGTGCTGAATGCTATACCTCGACTCGGGTTACTGAGGCTGTGAATGCTGGCAAGGTGTATGAATGTACCAGACTCGGCTACTAAAGTGTGAATTCTGGAAGGTGCTGGAATGCTTGCCAGACATCCGGTACTAAGGTGTGAATGGCTGAAGGTGCCTTGAACTGTACAGACATCAGCGTACTGAGGTTGTGAATGCTGAGGAAGGTGCTGAACTGTACCAGACATCCGGTACTGAGGTGTGAATGCTGAAGGTGGCGCCTGAATGTGGCCAGACATCCCGCTACTAAGTGTGGAATGCGAAGGTGCTGAATGTGCCAGACATCGGTACTAAGGTGTGAATCCTGAAGTGCTGAATGTACCGACATCGGTACTAACGGTGTGAATGCTGAAGGTGCTAAATGTACCAGACATCTTGTACTGAGGTGCTGAATGCTGATGGTGCTGAATGTACCAGACATCGGTTACTAAGGTGTGAATGCTGAAGGTTGCCTGAACGTACCCAGACATCGCGTACTGAGGTGTGAATGCGCTGAAGGTGCTGAAATGTACCAGACATCGGTACTAAGCCGTGTGACATGCTGAAGGTGCCTGAATGTACCAGACATCGGCTACATAATGGTGTGCAATTGCTGAAGCGTGCTGAATCTACCAGACATCGCGGTACTGAAAGGTCGCTGAATGCTGAAGCTGCTGAATGTACCAGGACATCCGCCGTACTGAGTGTGGAATGCTTGAAGGTGCTCAAATGTACCAGACATTCGTACTAAGTGTGAATCTGAAGTGCTAAATCGTACCAGATCATCGGACTGAAGGTGTGAATCTGAAGTCTGAATGTACCAGACATCGGTACGGAGGTGTGAATGCTGAAGGTGCTAAATGCTCTCCCGCTTAACAGTAGTTCACATTAAGCTGCTTTTCTCTACCGCTTACCGACCAGCCCGCCCAACCGCCCATTACCAACCCTACCGCCTGGCCTCAACCGCCTACGTCCTACGGCCTTATCGTCCACTGCACTGCCTACTGCCACTTGCCTATCTCGCCTTACTGCCTACTGCCTAACCGCCTGCCTCATACCGCCTCAATGAAAACTACAGCTGACTGTCTACTGCCTACTGACTACTGGCCTACTGACTACTCGCCTACTGACTACCGCCTGCCTCATACCGCCTACTGCCTACTGCTCTCCCTACGTCCTACTGCCCTACTGCCTACTGCCTACTGCCTACTGCCTCACTGCCTACTGACCCCTACTGCCTACTGCTACCTGCCTACTTGCCTTACCTCATACTCTCTACTGCCTACACGCTTAACTGCCGACTCCTACCGTCTCACCTTCCTACTGCCCCCTCTACCGTCTTCTTCCTTTACTTAACTACCGTCTGCTTTTCCTTACTGTCTACCTTACCGACTGCCTAACTGTCACTTCCTATACCCTTACCGCTCTACTTCCCCTACTGCTACCATCTACTTCCTACCTGCCCTTACTGTCTACTTCCTACTTTCCTACGTCTACTTCCTGCTGCCTACCGCTTCTACTGTCCCTACTGCCTACCGCTCTACCTTCCTTCACTGCCTTACCTCCTACCTCCTACTTCCTACTGTCATACCGTCCCTACTTCCTACTGCCCTACCGCTCTACTTCCTACTGCCTACCGCTTCTACTTCCTACTGCCTTTACCGCTCTACTTTCCCTACTGCCTACTTCCCCACTTGCCTACCAATCTACTTCCTACTGCTACTTCCTACTGGCTGCCTCATACTGCCTACTTCCTTACCTTCCTACTTCCTACTCGCCTACTTCCTACTGCCTGCCCTCATACTCCCCACTGCCCCCTACGTCTAATCCTACTTCCCTACTGCCCTACTGACCTTACTGCCCTGCCCTCATCACTGCCTACTGCCTATGCCTACGCCTACTGAAAATCTCTTACTGATACA
>NW_019944059.1:223322-226456 GCF_002910315.2 Salvelinus sp. IW2-2015 | reverse complement strand
CACTCTTCTGGGAAGGCTTTCCACTAGATGTTGGAACATTGCTGCTATAACAGCCTCCACTCTTCTGGGAAGGCTTTCCACTAGATGTTGGAGCATTGCTGCGGGGACTTGCTTCCATTCATCCACAAGAGCATTAATGAGGTACGGCACTGATGTTGGCCKATTAGGCCTGGCTAGCAGTCGACGTTCCTATTCAACCCAAAAGTGTTGGATGGGGTTGAGCACAGGGCTCTGTGCAGGCCAGTCAAGTTCTTCCACACCGATCTCGACAAACTGGAACTAAGGGGCCAATAGCCCGAACCATGAAAAACAGCCCAAGACCATTATACCTCCTTCACCAAAATGTACAGTTGGCACTAAGCATTCGACCAGGTAGCATTCTCCTGGCATCCGCCAAAACCGAGATTCGTCCAAGATGGTGAAGTGTGATTCATCACTCCAGAGAACGCTTTTCCACTTCTCCAGAGTCCAATGGAGGCGAGCTTTACACCACTTCAGCCGACGCTTGGCATTGCGCATGGTGATCTTAGGCTTGTGTGCGGCTGCTCGGCCACGGAAACCCCATTTCATGAAGCTCCCGATGAACAGTTCTTCTGCTGACSTTGCTTCCAGAGACAGTTTGGAATCTGTAGTGAGTTTTGCAACCGAGGACAGGCGATTTTTACACGCTTCAGTACTCTGTGGTCCCGCTCGGTGAGCTTGTGTGGTCTACCACTTCGCGGCTGAGCCGGTATTGCTCCTAGACGTTTCCACTTCACAATAACAGCACTTAACACAATTAACTGKGGCAGCTCTAGCAGGGCCGAAATGTGACGAACTGACTTGTTGGAAAGGTGGCATCCTATGACTGTGCCACGTTGACGRTGCCATTCTACTGACAATGTTTGTCTATGGAGATTGCATGGCAGTGTRGTCTCGGTTTTATACACCTGTCAGCAACGGGTGTGGCTGAAATAGCCGAATCCACTAATTTGAATGGGTGTCCACATACTTTTGTATATATATAATGTAATTCCAATGCAAGAACCCCCCCAAAATTGGGCCCCATCCCCGACTTCAACTGTCCTTTAGTCACTTTTGTAGTGAAGGCAGGGTGATGTTCCAGCTCTCTTCGGACAGTAGCCACCCAAACCAGGTCTATCTGAAATAAGAAAATGATCAATGAAACCTCCAGATAGCCTGTTATTGATCTGATAGATACCTCCGTAGTAGATTTCTTATATAACAGATAAACATAGGTCAACTCAGTTTTTTTCCCCCAGGCAAAACAGGTGTTTTCTGGTCACTAATCTGGCAACCTTTCACTCTTTTAATCCAAATTGTGCTGACTGATCAACAGTGTCAAGTTACTGTTCAGTGTGTTCACAGAAAATCTGAAGTCACCATGGAAAATAAAGGGGCTGCGCAGGGTGCACCAGGGTAAAACAACTTGTGTCATGTTCCGTGTGCCAACCTGATCTCATAGACTAGACGTAACATAGTAAATAAAATTCCAGAACACTGAAATTAGTATGTTAACTAACGTTTGGTATGGTCACATAAGACAAAATTGTCCTATTTCTGTAGTAAATGTCTATGTTTTATGTAAATTGAATGTCATCCTCTACAGGATCAGTGTCCTTAAGATCCAGGGCAGAAAATTGGGACAGGACAGCCCCCACACCGACATCCAAAGCATCGGCCTCCACCACGAACTGATGGGAAGGGCCAGGATGAACCAGTATAGGAGTAGTGGTGAAGCCATGTTTGAGGTCCCGGAACGCGGCAGAGGACCACGTGAGCGCTACCTTGGCAGAGGTGAGTACGGACAGGGGGGAAGCCAGAGTGCTGTAACCGCCTTAACAAACAACTGGTTCTCCAGAAGGCGCTGGAGAACCTGTCGGACGTGGAGCACGTGTTCTTGGGGAGAACGGGAGGAGACGAGGATGTCATCCATGCAGATAAATACGAACCGGTTCAACATGTCGTGGAGAACATCATTCACCAGAGCCTGGAACACGGCAGGGGCGTTGGTGAGGCCAAAGGTCATGACCAGATATTCATAGTGGCCGCTGGCAGTGTTGAAGGCGCTCCTCCACTTGTCCCCCTCTCCTATCCACACCAGGCATTTCGTAGATCCAGATTTTTGAGAAAACAGTGGCCCCCTGGAGCGGCTCGAAGGTAGAGGAAATGAGCGGTAGCGAATAACGGTTCTTCACAGTAACGTCATTGAATCCCCGGTAGTCAATACACGGGTTCAGGGTATGGTCCTTTTTCTCCATGAAGAATAACCCTGCGCCAGGGGGAGAGGAATAGGGACGGATATATCCTGCTTCTAGGGAGTCCCCCAATGAAGGTCTCCATAGCCTTGGTCTCTGGGCCCCATTTCTCTTTTAGAGGTTGATTATCCTTTATAACTTAGCTCTGGTTCCAGATCACGGAGTTGTACCTCTGTAGCATTGGCCACTGTCTCCAAACTTTCCACTTTAGTTGAATAGGTATCCACTTTAACAGTGAGCACTGCCAGTGATTCATTTACCGGTTTTAATTGCAAATCGAGGACAGAGGTGTAGTAGCAGGCAGCTCTTTCTGCTGTCAGGTATTGAGAGACGCCATGCTCCCACAGGTGAACTGTAGAGGAACAAATTCCAGCTGCTGGAGCGAAATAGACCTGCTAGTTATTTATTGTCGCACAATGAATGTCCCACACCTTATTATGATGATTAGTATTGACAAGTTTTTGGAAATAAGTCTGTTAATTAATAGTTATATGCAAAATAAAGCCATAATAAGGATACTATTTTCAATGCATGTCTCTGGAACGGGAAACCTGACAGCCTTCTGTTGTGATGCCTAGTGATGAAAATATGTCTACTTTAATAATGATCTTCTGAGCAGCTCCCCCAATATCCTCCCTCTCTGCTATCTGACAAGGGAACAATGTCTGAGTGACAAATGAAAGGAGAGAAAAATAGATAATGAGACAGAGAGAGAGAATAAAAAAATCATAATCCTACATGCCTTTGTTCTTGTGCCTTCTCTCTCCCTTTCCCCTCCTCTTCTCTCTCTCTCTCCCCTCTCCTCTCTCCCTTTCCCCTCCTCTTTCACCTCCTCTTATCTCTCTCTCTCTCTCTCCCCTCTCCCTTTCCCCTCCT
>NW_019944059.1:222357-223252 GCF_002910315.2 Salvelinus sp. IW2-2015 | reverse complement strand
ACAGTCAACTCCAGTCCTGTTACACACACTACAGTCAACTCCAGTCCTGTTACACACACACTACAGTCCTGTTACACACACACACTACAGTCAACTCCAGTCCTGTTACACACACACTACAGTCCTGTTACACACACACACTACAGTCAACTCCAGTCCTGTTACACACACTAAACACACTCACACCATTGAGTTATATAATCCATTCTTAGATACTTCAGGCTGATTTGGACATAAAGTGTGAAAATGCTACTATAGATACCAACAAATAATAAAAAGTTACCAATTGAAACAGTGGACAATAAAACCAATGCATGGATTGCTGTCATACCTTGTCCATAGACTGCTGACAGGGTAAGGAAACCAATGTAATTTGTTTGAAGTATCCATTTAACACCCGGAACAGCACCATCTAGTGGTCAGATCCTGGTAATATCAGGATGTAGGCTAGGACCTAAACCTAGCAACAACCAATGACTCATTTCTCTGAACAGGACAACAAAAAAACAACCAAATTCAGTGAGAAAACATAACATAGGACGAAGAAACAATACTCCAAGCCGCAGCTCCATACTACTTATCAGACACAGAACTGATACTATAGGTGTTGCGGTGGTATTGACATGGGGGTGTGGAGCATAGCCGTGGAGGTGCTGTTCAATAAAATACATATTAAAACATACATAAAAAAAAGAAGAAAAAAAAATAAAAGAAGGGGGGGATGATCATGTCTGTAAACCAGACAACAGCAGACCAGGCCTGGTTCCAGTGTCTGATTAATGACAGACCTGAGTGTTGACAGGCCTTTCTCAGGGAGGTGTTAGCTACAGATTGTTAGAGCAGAGGCACTGTGTGTGTGTGTGTGTGTGTGTGTGTGTGTGTGTGTGTGTGTGTG
>NW_019944059.1:216692-221679 GCF_002910315.2 Salvelinus sp. IW2-2015 | reverse complement strand
ACTGGTTTCAACTGTTTTGGGGAACTACGTACAAAGTTCATGTTAATAAATGTGACTGGTTCAACTGTTCTGGGGAACTACAGTAAACTTCATGTTAAATAATGTGGCAGGTGAAATGTATTGCACAAGTTGACTGCAGGTGTTAACTTAAAAATTAGCTACAAATATTACAATGTATTGAAAAACTTCAAAGAAATAGTTTTGACGCTTCTGAAAAAACATATTTTGGCTTTCTCCAAATACCCAGCTACAGTTGAAGTCGGAAGTTTACATACACTTAGATTGGGTCATTAAAACTCGTTTTTCAACCACTCCACAAATGTCTTGTTAACAAACTATAGTTTTGGCAAGTCGGTTAGGACATCTACTTTGTGCATGATAATTTTTCCAACAATTGTTTACAGACAGATTATTTCACTTATAATTCACTGTATCACAATTCCAGTGGGTCAGAAGTTTATATGCACTAAGTTGACTGTGCTTTTAAACGGCTTAGAAAATTCCAGAAAATTATTTCATGGCTTTAGAAGCTTCTGATCGGCTAATTGACATCATTTGAGTCAATTGGAGGTGTACCTGTGGACGTATTTCAAGGCCTACCTTCAAACTCAGTGCCTCTTTGCTTGACATCATGGGAAAATCAAAAAAATCAGCCAAGAGCTCAGAAGAAAATTTGTAGACCTCCACAAGTCAAAGTGCAAATAAATCCCAGAACAACAGCAAAGGACCTTGTGAAGATGCTGGAGGAAACGGGTACATAAGTATCTATATTCACAGTAAAACGAGTCCTATATCAACATAACCTGAAAGGCCGCTCAGCAAGGAAGAAGCCACTGCTCCAAAACCACCATAAAAAAAGCCAGACTACGGTTTGCAACTGCACATGGGGACAAATGTCGTACTTCTTGGAGAAATGTCCTCTGGTCTGATGAAACAAAAATTGAACTGTTTGGCCATAATGACCATCGTTATGTTTGGAGTAAAAAGGGCGAGGCTTGCAAGCCGAAGAACACCACCCAACCGTGAAGCACGGGGGTGGCAGCATCATGTTGTGGGGGTGCTTTGCTGCAGGGGGCCTGGAGCACTTCACAAAATAGATAGCATCATGAGGAGGGAAAATTGTGGATATATTGAAGCAACATCTCAAGACATCAGTCAGGAGTTAAAGCTTGTCGCAAATGGGTCTTCCAAATGGACAATGACCCCAAGCATACTTCCAAAGTTGTGGCAAAATGGCTTAAGGACAACAAAAGTCAAGGTATTGGAGGGCCATCACAAAGCCCTGACCTCAATCCTATAGAAAATTTGTGGGCAGAACTGAAAAAGCGTGTGCGGATCAAGGAGTTCTACAAACCTGACTCAGTTACACCAGCTCTGTCAGGAGGAATGGGCCAAATTCACCCAACTTATTGTGGCAAGCTTGTGGAAGGCTACCCAAAACGTTTGACCCAAGTTAAACAATTTAAAGGCAATGCTACCAAATACTATTTGAGTGTATGTAAACTTCTGACCCACTGGGAATGTGATGAAAGAAATAAAAGCTGAATAAATCATTCTCTCTACTATTATTCTGACATTTCACATTCTGTAAGAGACAGCAGTTACCTCTGGTAACACTAGTCTACTAAATAAATATATAATCTATTTTTGCAGCCTATATTCGATTCTGGGATCCCTCTCTATTTCTCATAACTTAAATATGCCTCGGTAATATGTTTTGTTATTAATTCGACCATAAAAAAAAAAAAAAAACACACATTAAACTTTAAGCCATACATGCACATGAATAAAATCATGGAGGACAACACACTATACAGTCTGGGACTTATTTCCATTGTTAAATCATGGAGGATAACACACAATACAGTCTGGGACTGATTTCCATTGTTAAATCATGGAGGATAACACACAATACAGTCTGGGACTGATTTCCATTGTTAAATCATGGAGGAATAACACCAAATACAGTCTGGGACTTATTTCCATTGTTAAATCACAGAGAGAACACACAATACAGTCTGGGACTTATTTCCATTGTTAAATCATGGAGGATACACACAATACAGTCTGGGACTTAATTTCCATTGTTAAATCATGGAGGATAACACACTATACAGTCTGGGACTTATTTCCATTGTTAAATCATGGAGGACAACACACAATACAGTCTGGGACTTATTTCCATTGTTAAATCATGGAGGATAACACACACAATACAGTCCTGGGACTTATTTCCATTGTTAAATCATAGGATAACACACAATACAGTCTGGGACTTATTTCCATTGTTAAATCATGGAGGACAACACACAATACAGTCTGGGACTTATTTCCATTGTAGTCCTCATCTTGTATAGAACACACAACAAAAGCCCAATGGCTTCAATCATTACTGGGTTTTGTTTTGCAGAGGAAACGTGGACTATTCCAGCTTCTTCAAAGTTCTGAAGCCTCCGGGATAAATGTGTTTATGTTTCGGGCGTCGCGGCGTTGATGACTGTCGCGGAAACACACTGGTTCTTGACGGACTTCCTTCCCACCGTAAGAACACACCCGCCGGGCGGTTTGGTGTCGTCTTGTCTGCTTAGAGCTGTTGGTGTAATACTTCTGTCCACATTATTTAACATTATAAAGCTAGTAATTTTTGCTGTTTTTGTTTGTTGTTGTATGTGTATAAATGAATGTGTATGTACTTATATGAATTTAACATTCATTTACTTTTCCCACATTTTGTTACGTTACAGCCTTATTAAAAATTGGATTAAATCATACCCCCTCATCAATCTACACACAATACCCCGTAATGACATCACAATACCCCGTAATGACATCACAATACCCCGTAATGACATCACAATACCCCGTAATGACATCACAATACCCCGTAATGACAAAGCAAAAACTAATTTTAGCAAATTTGAAAAACATAAATGGTCATAATTGCAAAAATTTCTTAAAACATGTTTTTGCTTTGTCATTACGGGGTATTGTGTGTAGATTGATGAGGGGGTACGATTTAATCCATTTTTAATAAGGCTGTAACGTAACAAAATGTGGAAAAAGGGGTCTGAAAACGTTTCAAAAGCTCTGTACTTAAATTCATCAACTGTAGGACCTTACCACAGGTGGACTCCAATCAAGTTGTAGAAACATAAAGGATGATCAATGGAGACAGGATGCACCTGAGCTCAATTTCGGCAGGTAGCCTAGTGGTTAGAGCGTTGGGATGGCCCCCCCCCGCTCTCGCTCGCTCCCTCCACTTCCACCCTCGATTCTCTCTCCCTCGCTCCTTTCCTCCTGCCCACCCGCTCCCCCCTCCCCGCCGCTCCCTCTCCACACTTGTTTATTTAGGTCATATCATGTCTCAGCTCACTGCAGAGCTTAGGCAGGCGCCTGTCACTGCAGAAAGAGACATGAAGAGGGGAGGAAAAGTAAACACAGCTTCTCTGCCACAACAAACCCATGACCTGTGACCCCTGGACATCTTGTAATGTTACCACCTGTCTTATCCAACCACAAGGCCACGTTATTGACTGGTAACAGCCTGCATTCTTTCTCCCCCTGACTCTCTCTGCAGCCTAGTACAGCACAGCCGAGTACAGCACAGCGCCGCCTGGTACAGTGGTGTACAGCACAGCAAATCAAGCCCTGCAGGAGCTGTCACAGCCCCAGAGAGTTCAGAGTCATGAGGAGGAGTCTCTCCTCTTATTAATGAGCCCAGTACTGAGGGGCCTTTAAGACTGGGGCTCCCACCAGGACAGAGAAGGAGGGGGGGGGGGGGGGAGAAAGAGGGCACGAGACACAGAGGAGAGACACCGAGACACCGAGACAGTACTGGACCATGCTCTCACACCATACCATCCTTCAGTTACTGACTGACAAACAACAGACATGAACTTTTCATTATTTCACTGATCAGAGGAAAGAAAGAGAAAGAGGACTGAGCAAGAGGGAGGAAGGGAGAGAGGGAGCAGAGAGAGGACTGAGCAAGAGGGAGGAAGGGAGAAGAGGGAGCAGAGAAGAAGAGACTGAGAAAGAGGGAGGAAGGGAGAGGAAGGGAGAGGAAGGGAGAGGAAGGGAGAGGAGGAGAGGAAGGGAGAGGAAGGGAGAGAGGGAGCAGAGCAGAGGGTAGCTGTAGCATGCTGTAGATGTCCTGTGCCCAGCCCAGTACTATTAAATAATCTCCCAGGAATGAAAACTGATTAAACCCTACAGAAGGACATAGGGAAGAGTAAGACGAAAGAGAAAGTTGGGGGAGGGAAAAGAGAGAGAGAGAGAGAGAGGAAAGAGAGAAGAGAGGAGGAAAAGAGAGAGAGAGAAAGAGAGCAAGAGAGAGAGAGCGAGGGAAAAAGAGAGAGAGAGACGAGAAAGAGAGAGAGAGAGCAAGAGAGAGAGAGAGAGAGCAAGAGAGGAGAGAGAGAGAGCAAGAGAGAGAGAGCAAGAGAGAGAGAGAGAGCAGAGAGCAAGAGAGAGAGAGAGCGAGAGAGCAAGAGCGAGAGAGCAGAACGAGAGCGAGAGGAGCAAGAGAGAGAGCGAAAGAGCAAGAGAGAGAGCAAAAGAGCAAGAGAAGAGCACGAGAGAGAAAGAGCGAGAGCGAGAGAGAGAGCGGAGAGAGAAAGAGAGAGAGCGAGAGAGAAAGAGCGAGAGCGAGAGCAGGAGAGCGAGAGAGAGGCAGAGAGAGCGAGAGCAAAGAGCAAGAGAGAGAGCGAGAGAGAAAGAGCGAGAGCGAGAAGAGCGAGAGAGAAAGAGAGAAGCGAGAGAGAGAGGAGCCGGGAGGAGAGCAGAGAGCGAGAGAGCGACGAGAGCGAGAGAAGAGAGCGAGGAGACGAGCGAGAGAGAGCGAGAGAGAGCGAGAGAGAGCGAGAGAGAGCGAGAAGAGGCGAGAGAGAGAGACGAGAGAGAGCGGAGAGAGAGAGCGAGAGAGAGCAAGAGAGAGCAAGAGAGAGAGAGCAAAGAGAGAGAAGGAGGAGGAGAGAGAATCTCTCTT
>NW_019944059.1:210555-212376 GCF_002910315.2 Salvelinus sp. IW2-2015 | reverse complement strand
AGAGAGAGAGAGAGGAGGGAGAGGAAGAGAGAAAGGACATTTAACAACTCTGCAGAACTCCCTGGCTAGTTGCTAGCGCCGTCTTCAGTATTCTGTCAGAGTGTCTGACTCAGACACTGCAGTCTGCACTGCAACACAAAACCAGCAAACCAACATATTACAGCGTGTCTTAGAACCCCATTTACACAAACACGGTATCAGCATCAAACCACAAATCACGCCTACATAGTAACCCACGGCCCAGTGACATCACACAGAGAGAGAACACTAGGTCAAGGTGGACCACAGACGGGGTAGGAGCTCTGGAGAGGAGACACACATGAAAGAAAGAATTTGAGAAACGTCGTTACCGCGGTAATCCAATTTTCCGGCATGCTCAGCACTGGGCTGGTTACGTAAAAGGAAGAGAGGTGTTACATAAACCTGGGCTAGCTTAACTACACACAGGAGGGTAGTGGGAACTACAATTACCAGGCACCCAGGGCAGGGTGAGACAAGGGTCAAGGTGGGAACTACAATTACCAGGCACCCAGGGCAGGGTGAGACAAGGGTCAAGGAAATGAGAGAAAGGACATTTAACAACTCTGCAGAACTCCCTGGCTAGTTGCTAGCGCCGTCTTCAGTATTCTGTCAGAGTGTCTGACTCAGACACTGCAGTCTGCACTGCAACACAAAACCAGCAACCAACATATTACAGCGTGTCTTAAGAACCCCATTTACACAACACGGTATCAGCATCAAACCCACAAATCACGCCTACATAGTAACCCACGGCCAGTGACATCACACAGAGAGAGAACACTAGGTGGACCACAGACGGGGTAGGAGCTCTGGAGAGGGACACACATGAAAGAAAGAATTTGAGAAACGTCGTTACCGCGGTATCCAATTTTCCGGCATGCTCAGCACTGGGCTGGTTACGTAAAAGGAAGAGAGAGTGTTACATAAACCTGGGCTAGCTTAACTACACACAGGAGGGTAGTGGGAACTACAATTACCAGGCACCCAGGGCAGGTGAGACAAGGGTCAAGGTGGGAACTACAATTACCAGGCACCCAGGGCAGGGTGAGACAAGGGTCAAGGTGGGAACTACAATTACCAGGCACCCAGGGCAGGGTGAGACAAGGGTCAAGGTGGGAACTACAATTACCAGGCACCCAGGGCAGGGTGAGACAAAGGTCAAGGTGGGAACTACAATTACCAGGAATACAGTGCAGGATGACACAGGGGTCAGGGGTCAGAGGTCAAGGTGAAACTACAGGGATAGAGTTCAGGGGGTTAAGGGTAAGCAGGGCTGTATAGTATTCAGACCCCTTAACTCTTTCCACATTTGTTACGGTACAACCTTATTCTAAAACATTTTTTTTTTCTTCCCCCCTTGTCAATCGTCACACAATACCCCATAATGACGAAGCAAAAATGGTTTGATTTTGTGTCAGAAAATGAAAAAAATATTTAAATATTTAAAAAATCGTCCGATTAATTGGTATCGGTATTGGCTTTTTATGGCCCTCAAATAATTGGTATCGGCGTTGAAAAATCATTAAAAAAAATCGGTCTAGTGCGTACGGCCAGTACATCACTGGGGCAAAGCTTCCTGCCATCCAGGACTATATAACAGATGTGTCAGAGGAAAGCCCATACAATTGTCAGAGACTCCAGTCACAGACTGTTTTCTCTGCTACCGCACGGCAAGCAGTACCGAGTGCCAAGTCTAGGACCAAAGGCTCCTCAACAGCTTCTACCCCAAGCCATAAGACTGCAGCACATTAAAAAATTGGACCACCATA
Organism: Salvelinus sp. IW2-2015; assembly: GCF_002910315.2. Lineage (NCBI taxonomy): Eukaryota > Metazoa > Chordata > Actinopteri > Salmoniformes > Salmonidae > Salvelinus > Salvelinus sp. IW2-2015. The sequence continues at coordinate 210,586 of NW_019944059.1, read as the reverse complement.
GGACCACTTTATGCCATACCTCCACAGCTGA
>NW_019944059.1:199540-206006 GCF_002910315.2 Salvelinus sp. IW2-2015 | reverse complement strand
GCCTTATGGAAGAGTGGACAAAAAGAATAAGCAAACATGTTTGGTGTTCACCAAAAGGCATGTGGGAGACTCCCCAAACATATGGAAGAAGGTACTCCGGTCAGATGACTAAAATGGAGCTTTTTTGCCATCAAGGAAAACGCTAAGTCTGGCACAAACCCAACACCTCCCATCACCCCGAGAACACCATCCCCACAGTGAAGCATGGTGGCAGCATCATGCTGTGGGGATGTTTTTCCATCYGCAGGGACTTGGGAAACTGGTCAGAATTGAAGGAATGATGGATAGGGCTAAATACATGGAGATTTTTGAGGGAAACCTGTTTCAGTCTTCCAGAGATTTGAGAKTGGGACAGAGGTTCACCTTGCAGCAGGACAATGACCCTAAACATACTACTAAAGCAACACTCGAGTGGTTTAAGGGGAAACATTTAAATGTCTTGGAATGGCCTAGTCAAAGCTCAGACCTCAATCCAATTAAGAATCTGTGGTATGACTTAAAGATTGCTGTACATCAGCAGAACCCATCCAACTTGAAGGAGCTGGAGCAGTTTTACCTTGAAGAATGGGCAATAATCCCAGTGGCTAGATGTGCCAAGTTTATAGAGACATACCCCAAGAGACTTGCAGCTGTAATTGCTGCAAAAGGTGACTCTACAAAGTATTGACTTTGGGGGGGTGAATAGTTATGCATGCTCAGGTGTTCTGTTTGTCTCATTTCTTGTTTGTTTCACAATAAAAATATTTTGCATCTTCAAAGTGGTAGACATGTTGTGTAAATCAAATGATACAACCCCCCCCAAAAAATCTATTTTAATTCCAGGGTGTAAGGCAACGTTACTCCTCCACTATGTCTCTCTGTCATGGCTTTTGCACCATCAGTACAGATACCACCAAAGTCCATTTGATGTCACAAAGCTGTCAAGTACTTTAAAAATAGCCTCTCCTGTTGTCCTGGTTTCCAGAAGAGGATGTCTTCCTTAATTGACCCCCCCATAAACGTAACGGARATATACCAGGAGCTGTGCCAGGCGGTACGCATACGCCGGTTTGGGAATACTTGTTCTAGGGAAACAAGTAATGACAGTAAGTCATGTGTGTGTGTTTAGCAGCAGGAGTGATAAGAGAACAGAATACAACAGGAACGTCCTGCTGGGACAACAGTCATGCTACCTTCAGCCTGCCTGTGACCTGGCCAACACACACAAACACACAGACACCATACTTGGCATGCCTGTTAGGATGGTGGGCCAGAGAGAGAAATTGCTAAAATCTGAATTTCTAAAATCATCATGTCCCCAGTATTTCTCTCTCATCAGCACCTCTTTACAACTAGCTGATAAAGGACATTTCCTGCACAAAGAGAGCCACAGTGACAGAGTCAACTGTCCTCCTATATCAACTACAGAAGCCACGGTGACAGAGTCAGCTGTTCTCCTATATCAACTACAGAAGCCACGGTGACAGAGTCAGCTGTTCTCCTATATCAACTACAGAAGCCACGGTGACAGAGTCAGCTGTTCTCCTATATCAACTACAGAAGCCACGGTGACAGAGTCAGCTGTTTCCTATATCAACTACAGAAGCCACGGTGACAGAGTCAGCTGTCCTCCTATATCAACTACAGAAGCCACGGTGACAGAGTCAGCTGTTCTCCTATATCAACTACAGAAGCCACGGTGACAGAGTCAACTGTCCTCCTATATCAACTACATAAATCAAAGCTGTGTCCCACCAAGCCACCTCAAACCCCAGGCCATCAGTGAAGAGGTGTGTGTCAGGACAATATTACTGTGTGAGAGACGCTGGTCTGAGGTCCTGGGCCGTGAGAGAGACGCTGGTCTGAGGTCCTGGGCTGTGAGAGAGACGCTGGTCTGTGGTCCTGGGCCGTGAGAGACGCTGGGCTGAGGTCCTGGTCGTGATGGAGGTGTGAGACGCTGGGCTGAGGTCCTGGGTTGTGAGAGAGACGCTGGTCTGAGGTCCTGGGCCGTGAGTGATGTGAGAGACGCTGGTCTGAGGTCCTGGGCCGTGAGAGAGACGCTGGTCTGTGGTCCTGAGCTGTGAGTAATGTGAGAGACGATGGTCTGAGGTCCTGGGTCGTGAGTGATGTGAGAGCCGGTCTGAGGTCCTGGGTCGTGAGTGATGTGAGAGACGCTGGTCTGAGGTCCTGGGCTGTGAGTGATGTGAGAGACGCTGGGCTGAGGTCCTGGGCCGTGAGTGATGTGAGAGACGCTGGTCTGAGGTCCTGGTGTGAGTGATGTGAGAGACGCTGGGCTGAGGTCCTGGGCCGTGAGTGATGTGAGAGACGCTGGTCTGAGGTCCTGGGCGTGAGAGACACTGGTCAGAGGTCCTGGTCGTGAGTGATGTGAGAGACGCTGGGCTGAGGTCCTGGGCTGTGATGATGTGAGAGACGCTGGTCTGAGGTCCTGGGCCGTGAGTGATGTGAGAGACGCTGGTCAGAGGTCCTGGGCTGTGAGTGACACTGGTCAGAGGTCCTGGGCTGTGAGTGACACTGGTCAGAGGTCCTGGGCTGTGAGTGATGTGAGAGACACTGGTCAGAGGTCCTGGGCTGTGAGTGACACTGGTCAGAGGTCCTGGGTCGTGAGTGATGTGAGAGACGCTGGGCTGAGGTCCTGGGCTGTGAGTGATGTGAGAGACGCTGGTCTGAGGTCTGGGCCGTGAGTGACGTGAGAGACGCTGGTCTGAGGTCTGGGTCGTGAGTGATGTGAGAGACGCTGGGCTGAGGTCCTGGGTCGTGAGTGATGTGAGAGATGCTGGGCTGAGGTCCTGGCCGTGAGTGATGTGAGAGACGCTGGTCGAGGTCCTGGGCTGTGAGAGATGTGAGAGAGGAGAACCCACTGGGCACAGAGACTCTGGAGAGTTCTGTCTCATTTTCAAAGACACAATAAAAAGGAGACAAAATAAAGATATGCCTAACCTTGTCTGATGGCTTTTCTGCATCGTTTTTAAACATTTAATACACACAACCATTCACATTAAATCTGATGGGTTGCCTCCCACTTCTCCCGAAATATTTGCATAACGTCACAAACTCTGTTGTTGCAACATTCGATGGCAGTAGCATATGTTCTTCAAAGAGAGAACATCATCATGAGACATAATGTAGTCTACTGAAAACAGGCCTTTAACCAGATTACAACATGACAGGAGACATAATGTAGCCTACTGAAAACAGGCCTTTAACCAGATTACAACATGACAGGAGACATAATGTACCTACTGAAACGGCCTTTAACCAGATTACAACATGACAGGAGACATAATGTAGCCTACTGAAACAGGCCTTTAACCAGATTACATCATGACAGGAGACATAATGTAGCCTACTAAACAGGCCTTTAACAGATACATCATGACAGGAGCATAATGTCCTACTGAAAACAGGCCTTTAACCAGATTACATCATGACAGGAGACATAATGTAGCCTACTGAAAACAGGCCTTTAACCAGATTACAACTGACAGGAGACATAATGTAGCCTACTGAAAACAGGCCTTTAACCAGATTACATCATGACAGGAGACATAATGTAGCCTACTGAAAACAGGCCTTTAACCAGATTACATCATGACAGGAGACATAATGTAGCCTACTGAAAACAGGCCTTTAACCAGATTACATCATGACAGGAGACATAATGTAGCTACTGAAAACAGGCCTTTAACCAGATTACAACATGACAGGAGACATAATGTAGCCTACTGAAAACAGGCCTTTAACCAGATTACATCATGACAGGAGACATAATGAGCCTACTGAAAACAGGCCTTAACCAGATTAACATCATGACAGGAGACATAATGTAGCCTACTGAAAACAGGCCTTTAACCAGATTACATCATGACAGGAGACATAATGTAGCCTACTGAAAACAGGCTTTAACCAGATTACATCATGACAGGAGACATAATGTAGCCTACTGAAAACAGGCCTTTAACCAGATTACATCATGACAGGAGACATAATGTAGCCTACTGAAAACAGGCCTTTAACCAGATTACATCATGACAGGAGACATAATGTAGCCTACTGAAAACAGGCCTTTAACCAGATTACAACATGACAGGAGACATAATGTAGCCTACTGAAAACAGGCCTTTAACCAGATTACAACATGACAGGAGACATAATGTAGCCTACTGAAACAGGCCTTTAACCAGATTACAAACATGACAGGAGACATATGTAGCCTACTGAAAACAGGCCTTTAACCAGATTACATCATGACAGGAACATAATGTAGCCTACTGAAAACAGGCCTTTAACCAGATTACACATGACAGGAGACATAATGTAGCCTACTGAAAACAGGCCTTTAACCAGATTACATCATGACAGGAGACAATATGTAGCCTACTGAAAACAGGCCTTTAACCAGATTACATCATGACAGGAGACATAATGTAGCCTACTGAAAACAGGCCTTTAACCAGATTACATCATGACAGGCCATAATGTAGCCTACTGAAAACAGGCTTTAACCAGATTACATCATGACAGGAGACATAATGTAGCCTACTGAAAACAGGCTTTAACCAGATTACATCATGAAAAGGAGACATAATGTAGCCTACTGAAAACAGGCTTTAACCAGATTACAACATGACAAGGAGACATAATGTAGCCTACTGAAAACAGGCCTTTAACCAGATTTACAATCATGACAGGAGACATAATGTAGCCTACTGAAAACAGGCCTTTAACCAGATTACATCATGACAGGAGACATAATGTAGCCTACTGAAAACAGGCCTTTAACCAGATTACATCATGACAGGAGACATAATGTAGCCTACTGAAAAGGCCTTTAACCAGATTACATCATGACAGGAGACATAATGTAGCCTACTGAAAACAGGCCTTTAACCAGATTACATCATGACAGGAACATATGTAGCCTACTGAAAACAGCTTTAACCAGATTCAACATGACAGGAGACATAATGTAGCCTACTGAAAACAGGCCTTTAACCAGATTACAACATGACAGGAGACATAATGTAGCCTACTGAAAACAGGCTTTAACCAGATTACACATGACAGGAGACATAATGTAGCCTACTGAAAACAGGCCTTTAACCAGATTACATCATGACAGGAGACATAATGTAGCCTACTGAAAACAGGCCTTTAACCAGATTACATCATGACAGGAGACATAATGTAGCCTACTGAAAACAGGCCTTTAACCAGATTAACATCATGACAGGAGACATAATGTAGCCTACTGAAAACAGGCCTTTAACGCAGATTACATCATGACAGGAGACATAATGTAGCCTACTGAAAACAGGCCTTTAACCAGATTACACATGACAGGAGACATAATGTAGCCTACTGAAAACGGCCTTTAACCAGATTACATCATGACAGGAGACATAATGTAGCCTACTGAAAACAGGCCTTTAACCAGATTACATCATGACAGGAGACATAATGTAGCCTACTGAAAACAGGCCTTTAACCAGATTACATCATGACAGGAGACATAATGTAGCCTACTGAAAACAGGCCTTTAACCAGATTACATCATGACAGGAGACATAATGTAGCCTACTGAAAACAGGCCTTTAACCAGATTACATCATGACAGGAGACATATGTTGAGCCTATGAAACAGGCCTTTAACCAGATTACACATGACAGGAGACATAATGTAGCCTACTGAAAACAGGCCTTTAACCAAGATTACCTTCATGACAGGAGACATAATGTAGCCTACTGAAAACAGGCCTTTAACCAGATTACATCATGACAGGAGACATAATGTAGCCTACTGAAAACAGGCCTACTACCAGATTACATCATGACAGGAGACATAATGTAGCCTACTGAAAACAGGCCTTTAACCAGATTACATCATGACAGGAGCATAATGTAGCCTACTGAAAACAGGCCTTTAACCAGATTACAACATGACAGGAGACATAATGTAGCCTACTGAAAACAGGCCTTTAACCAGATTACATCATGACAGGAGACATAATGTAGCCTACTGAAAACAGGCCTTTAACCAGATTACAACATGACAGGAGACATAATGTAGCCTACTGAAACAGGCCTTTAACCAGATTACATCATGACAGGAGACATAATGTAGACTACTGAAAACAGGCCTTAACCAGATTACATCATGACAGGAGACATAATGTAGCCTACTGAAAACAGGCCTTTAACCAGATTACATCATGACAGGAGACATAATGTAGCCTACTGAAAACAGGCCTTTAACCAGATTACATCATGACAGGAGACATAATGTAGCCTACTGAAAACAGGCCTTTAACCAGATTACATCATGACAGGAGACATAATGTAGCCTACTGAAAACAGGCCTTTAACCAGATTACATCATGACAGGAGACATAATGTAGCCTACTGAAAACAGCCTTTAACCAGATTACAACATGACAGGAGACATAATGTAGCCTACTGAAAACAGGCC
>NW_019944059.1:193906-199515 GCF_002910315.2 Salvelinus sp. IW2-2015 | reverse complement strand
CACAAAAAACGTGGTGGTGATCTTAGATAAAGAATAGTAGCAAAACTCGGTCCTGAAGAATAGTCTTGGGTGCGTCACCTTTTTAAGAGTGATTCTAGAGCAGTGGGATTAATCGATAAAGTAATGGTCGAGGTATAACTTCTGACGGTAACAAAACTACAGGGTTGACAGAAATCGAGAAAGACAAATTAGTTCTTAATGCAATCAGCCTCGAATTTACATTCTCTAAAAGGGTTGAGGTCCTTACTGTGAGCAATACAGGTATTCGCCAAGCGAAGCTCCCTAACCAGAGGAAAATGGCGGAATACTTGCGTGTATACATTTTTCGACAGAACAACACGCACATTTATCATGCTTAAAATATTGTTGCGAATACTATGCCAGGTGAATCTTGTCCATCAGATTCATGTGGGCACAATGTATGCCTTTCTCGGGTCTAATGCTTCTTTTGGCCGGAAAGATGTCCTCTTGCCGTCCGTACGCGAACAATGCCCACTAACGTTCGACCCGCCGGGACTCAAATACCTCCGAAACGTAGGCACCGGTGCTCTCAGAGTCGCGATCCACAAATAAATTTTCTCAAAATCCCGGCGCTCTATTTCACGGATATAAATTGAGCCTTATATGCGGATATATCGCTGTTGTGAGAATTAACCTACCTTATGATGTTTTTAACACCTAAAGCGAGTAAGAAACATCGACCGGTTCGCTGGATTATTTTACTGCTAAACCAAGCGTATTGGTGAAGGATGGCCACGTTCCAAAGTGCGCGATTCTTGAGGCGTTTGTGGCGCCGCATGTGTCCCACGAATAGATAGGTACTGCATATGTCTTTTGTATAGTCTCGGGTTAAACTCAGTGGCCCCGTGGATCGTTGCGCAATCGACTCCATTAAAAGGTCTGGTCAAGCCACTTTACTCGACATCTAGAGGAAGGAGTAGGAGCGGTCAGTGTTTGGGGTATCCTCCCTCTAATAAAGTAATTGCAGGGACTTTACAAACTGATCCGCCCTGTGGACCAGAGGCCCAAGAATTTTCTGAAATCTTCCACTCTCACCGGATGATCAGGTAAAGTGCCTGTAGAAATGAGTTTCTGTTCCACTCGGAGTCCAGAGCGATAGGATGGCAAAGAGTTTTAAGAAGATAGAGAGCTAGAGAGTGTTTCTTCTCTCACTCCCAAATAATTGGAACAATAATACCACCATGGGACATGGATCTTGGTGAGCGGCGTAGCAATTTGTAACTTTGAGTCTACTAGGCACACTATACTTAATCCGGATGACCAGCAAAATTCCTAGCTAGATGACTTGGCGCGAAACCAGCATCTCGCCCTGATACTCACTTGTCAAATTCGCAGGTTAACGTCCGGGTCGTAAGTTTTTGATCTGCGCAGCTTTTGCTATAAGTGAGTTTTGGGTTGATGATCTTCTCCCCTCTTAGTTGCCCAATCACTTCCGCGGGAACGATTGCCTACGACCGCTTAATGTTGTCGATGTTGAAAGGAAGTTTTAATATAGCCAATTGAATTTGTTGTCTGTATATTTGATCATTTCATTAAGGATGTATTCCATCAACACCACAGCTTTTTTGCTTCTGGAGGTTTTATTTGTCCCTCTCCTTCTCTCTCTGTTTTTCAAGACACCCATGGCGGTTTTTTTTTTTCCTCACTTCTCTTGATCGCACCCTGGCATCTACGGTCAACACCCTGGGCTTCCTCGCAAACCTCACTGCAAGGGCAGAAAAGAATATGTTCTGTCCCACCAGGGGGAGACGCATCCATGGACGCAGACATTAAATGTAATTGTTCTACCCTGAAACCCAAGGCCTCTTTTTTACTTGCACACATCTATAAAAACAGCAGCCAGTGGAGGACAGTGACCAGATCTTTACTGAGCTGCATCCGCCTCCATTGGAGGAAAGGAAAGCTCTGAGGTGAAGGAGCTGATAAGAGCGCCAAAGAGAAGCTCAAGTGACGTCAAGGCTGAAGTGACTCCTGGAGCAACTGAAAAGCAGGAAGATGCTAGCTGAGCTGAGGAAGAGAAAGCTACTGAGTCTGGAGCAGCTCTAACACACTAGAGGATCAAACAATCCATTTCCTCCAGGTAACTAAACTGTTGTTACAATGCTGATATGAAAATTAACTCTCATGTGAAACTATTCATCTCACTCATTATGTTGTCCTGTCTCTTCGTCCGTCCCTCTCTCTCTCTCTCTCTCTCTCTCTCTCTTCTCTGGTACCCTCTCTCGCTCTCTGGTCCCCTCTCTCCTCTCTGTCTCTCTCTGTCCTCTCTCTCTCTCTCTCTTCTCTGCATGCTGGGAGTGTTTGGGCATGCTGGGATTGTATGGTCGCAGGGAGTGCGTGCTGTTGTGTAGAGTTTAGATTATTCAGGGAATTTCTTTCGGTTTCCTCTCTTCTTGTGGCCATTCTTTCTGTTTCTTCTTCTGTGCAGATGAATTAAGATTATTATAAATGATTTTTTTTTTTGTGTAGAATTAAGTATTTCGGTTTTTTCGTCATCGACATTACCTTGATTTTGGGCGGGGATTGGGGGCAAGCCCCCCCCCCCGAAAACAATTTGGGGGGATTTTGCCCCGTTCCCCTGGTTTTTTTCCCCCCCCCCAAAAACTTTTTCGCCATGGCTTTTAGGTGTGTACTGGGTCTCCGCCCACTCACCACACCCTCCCCGCCCACCACCACCGCTCCCGGCACCCCTCCACCCCCCCTCTCCTTCCCCCCCACTTCCGCTTCTTACATCTCGACCCGGGGTGGGAGACATACTAGCCTCCTGGGACCAGGCTCCCCGCTTACTCTGCGGGGCGCCCCTCACTGTACCTCACTGCCCACCCCGGCCCCTTCCGTACACACCAGGATTCGGACCTTCACTGCACACCAGCCCTATCCGCTTCCTCTGCACATGACAGGAGACATAATGTAGCCTACTGAAAACAGGCCTTTAACCAGATTACATCATGACAGGAGACATAATGTAGACTACTGAAAACAGGCCTTTAACCAGATTACATCATGACAGGAGACATAATGTAGACCAATCTACTGAAAACAGGCCTTTAACCAGATTACATCATGACAGGAGACATAATGTAGACTACTGAAAACAGGCCTACTACCCTCACCTGGAGTGTACAACATTTGCCCATTATTCTTTGCAAAATTCTTCAAGCTCTGTCAAAATGGTTGTTGATCATTGCTCGACAACCATTTTCAGGTCCTGCCATAGATTTTCAAGTAGATTTAAGTCAAAACTGTAACTCGGCAACTAAGGGACATTCACTGTCTTCTTGGTAAGCAACTCCAATGTAGATTTGGGCTTGTGTTTAAGGTTATTGTCCTGCTGAAAGGTGAATTAATCTCCCAATGTCTGGTGGAAAGTAGACTGAACCAGGTTTTCCTCTAGGATTTTGCCTGTGCTTAGCTCCGTTTTTTTTTTTTATCCTGAAAAACTCCCTAGTCCTTTACGATTACAAGCATACCCATAACATGATGCAGCCACCACTATGCTTGAAAATATGCATAGTGGTACTCAGTAATGTGTTGTATTGGATTTACCCCAAATATAACAGAGTTCATCGTTTATCTGTCCATGTTGCTGAAAGCTATAACATATTACAACCATTTCTGACTGAAAAGTTCTGTTTCCGAAATATCTAATTTATTTAGTAGAAATTCTCTTTTCCKCTCAATCCTTGCTCTCTTTACGTGACAAACGTATGCGTCGCATGCACGTGACCAATAGGGCCTGACCTATAGCATATCATAATCACATCAATAAATTGGTTCTAACAAACGTCAGAATACGTGACAGCAAAATGGATGCAGAGGATGTGACAAACTCAAAACAGGGGAATGTTTACTGGTTGCTCAGGAGGTAAAGGGGAAGTCGGAAGCGTGCTAATTACGTCATTATATTTATATTATGTGTGCCAAAAAGGTACTGTTAAATTTCAATATACTTTTTCTGACCGTTTGGAACAATGTAAACACTAATTATAAGTAAATCAGAGAGATTCTGTTGTAAACTTAATTTTTTATAAACGCCTTTATTACAGCAAAGACTTAAAAACAGTCGCATTCATTCGTTATTTACTGTTTACGCTAATTGTTCATGGCTTGCTTTATTTAAAAAATGCTTGTTTGCATTTCAAATTATGAATGACTCATTTGCTGTGTGATAACATGAACAAATGAATCATTGACACAGTAGACTATAAAAGTATTGAAATATATACACTGAACCAAAAAATATAAAAACACAACAATTTCTAYGATTTTACTGAGTTACAGTTCATATGAGGAAATCAGTCAATTTTAAATAAATTCATTAGGCCCTAATCTATGGATTTCACATGACTGGGCAGGGGTGCAGCCATGGGTGGGCCTGGGAGAGCATAAACCCACCACCCACTTGGCAGCCAGGCCCAGCCAATCAGAATTAGTTTTTCCCCACAAAAAAGGCTTTATTACAGACAGCAGCAATCTGTGTTCTGGCTCTGGCCCATGTCATTAGTTTCTCAGCCAATTAGACGGCCCCCGAATGTGTTTGCATGCTTCGGTGAAGGGCTCTGGGAGGTCCTCAGATCCAGACTCATTCAGGAGAAGAAACTAACGTCTGTGGGCGTGGCTTAGCGTTTGGCTGGTTATCATGTTGAACAGAGCTTTAGAGTTAGAAACGGGAGATACCCTGATAAAACGGTATATTTCAAACACTTTATAAATATGTCAAGATCAAGCTTCATGGTTACCGCAGAGACATACCATCCCTTCCAGGATCAAGATCCCTGTTGGCTACAATGTTTTGTGCGTCCATTTTCTTCTCCAAAAACATACATTTTAATAGCGCCCATTGTGTGCACTTCCAGTAATAACCTGGTGTCCTCCCTCTCGTGTGTATCATGTTGAAACAGAGCTCCAGTTGAGGATGGAGTGTCTCCCCACATGTTATCAGTTGAACAGAGCTTAGGTGAGGATGGAGTGTCCTCCCCATGTTCATGTTGAACAGAGCTCCAGGTTGAGGATGGAAGGTGTCCCCACCATTTATATGTTGAACAGAGAGAGCTCCAGGTTAAGGATGGAGGTGTCCTCCCACCATGTATCATGTTGAACAGAGAGAGCTTCAGGTTGAGGATGGAGGTGTCCTCCACCATGTTATCATGTTGAACAGAGCTTCAGGTTGTAGGACTGGAGGTGTCCTCCCACCATGTTATCATGTTGAAACAGAGCTCCAGGTGAGGATGGAGTGTCCTCCCACCATGTTATCATGTTGAACAGAGAGAGCTTCAGGTTGAAGGATGGAGGTGTCCTCCCACCATGTTATCATGTTGAACAGAGCCTTCAGGTTAAGATGGAGGTGTCCTCCACCATGTTATCATGTTGAAACAGAGAGAGCTCCAGGTTGAGGATGGAGGTGTCCTCCACCATGTATCAGTTGACAGAGCTTCAGGTTGAGGATGGAGGTGTCCTCCCACCATGTTATCATTACAGAGCCTTCAGGTTGAGGGATGGAGGTGTCTCCAACCATGTTATCATGTTGAACAGAGCTCCAGGTTGTGGATGGAGGTGTCCTCCCACCATGTTACCATGTTGAAGAGAGA
>NW_019944059.1:176231-184989 GCF_002910315.2 Salvelinus sp. IW2-2015 | reverse complement strand
GAGCACTAGGGGGGGTTTCCGGTTAGCCGGCTTTTGTCCGTTTTTTGGTTGTTGTTTTGAAAAGGAAATAAATCAAAATTTGGCTCACACGCTGGCCGTGGGTCACGCGGCCAGCCCCGAGCCGTGGGTCACGCGGCCAGCCCCGAGCCGTGGGTCACGCGGCCAGCCCCGAGCCGTGGGTCACGCGGCCAGCCCCGAGCCGTGGGTCACGCGGCCAGCCCCGAGCCGTGGGTCACGCGGCCAGCCCCGAGCCGTGGGTCACGCGGCCCAAGCCCGAGCTAGCTACAGCCAGCTAGCTACAGCCAGCTAGCTACAGCCAGCTAGCTACAGCGTCTGTCGGTCTACGAGTTCTGTATCACTGATCAGTCAGTCACATGGACGGATGGTTGCTAGGTGAGAAGGCCTCCCAACCCAACACAAAACACGCCGACCTAGCAGCAGTTAAGTGCTCTATTCAATCCGTTTCAGATTACGTGCTATAAATGTAACGGTCATTTCAGATCACGCCGACATAATGCAGCGTTTAGCGTGAACGCCGTCTCGGACCAACGCGGGAACGATTCCTTTCAAAATGGGTTTTAGCGCCGAATATACACAGTTCCAAATAGCACCCTATTCCCTATTTAGTGCACTACTTTTGACCAGGGCCTGGTTAGGGGAAGGAAATGACCAAAACAAATGTGTGTTTTCATTACTACTCCCTAACCACATGACTCCTATTGATTTTGCTGCTGAAATCATCCTGTTGTTGTTGTTGCTGTTGTTGTTGTTGTTGTTGTTGTTGAATATGATGTTCTCGTTAGCCGCGATGAGGCCCCTCCTTGCTCTTTCCCGGCACTCCCTTTTTGGCCGGGCTTTTTCAGAGCAACGACAAACTTGATATCACCGTCTTTGTGTGTGTCTGTAGCTCATATCTTTTCATCCTCCGGAGGATGACTGTGACAATACTTTGTATCAAAGCTCTTGGCTATGACCGAGGAGCAAGAATGTCGGCCCGGTACCCAGTCTGTGACTGCGTCTCTACATAGTGAACTACTTTTAAAATGGAAAAACACACAAACCAAATCAACAGCCCATGTTCGTTTTCTAGCGGGCAAATCAAACAGCATTCACAGGAAATCAGCTTGAATTGATCTTTTGGAGTGATTGTTGAAATCAATTCATAGGAGAAAAATTGGAAAAAGCCACGATGGGTTCTTTAAGAAAGACTTTATGGTGAATGTTGACAGTTATTCAGATAACCTACAACACCATCCCATAACCTAAATCTCTGTGGGAAATGTTTCCAGGAAGGTGGGAAGGGAGTCAGGAGGTGGATATGGGCTGTGTGTGTCAGTCTGATCACTATTGTATTTGACGGGAATACCGCTGAGAATCTCAACGAGGACGGATTTGAATAGTCAACAGAACAGGGGGCTGTTGGCATTGTGACACACAATCTGACGACAACTAAATGGGATATTACGTACGTCGGCAAAGTGTTGAGTTTCACTCCCTGCCCGCCGAGAAGGGTCTGACTGTGACCACGCATCCTGTCCAAGACTAGGGAAGAAGAGTCCAGGGAAACCCTGTCACCTCTTCTCTTGACTACTTCCTTGTCGGATTTTAGCAAAGCTTAACCCTTGATCTCATTCTCCTAACCCACTGGCCAAGATAAAGCAAAGAAGTGCGACACAAACAACACAAAGTTACACATGGAATAAACAAACATACAGTCAATAATACAATAGAAAAAGTCTGTGTGCAAATGAGGTAAAATAAGGGAGGTAAGACAATAAATAGGCCGTAGTTGTGAGATAATTACAATATAGCAATTAAACACTGGAGTGATAGATGTGCAGAAGATGAGTGTGCAAGTAGAGATACTGGGGTGCAAAGGAGCAAAATAAATTAAATAAATAAAAGTATGGGGATGAGGTAGTTGATGGGCAATTTAACAGATGAGCTATGTACAGGTGCAGTTACAATACAGGTAGACTAGTCACAGGGTCTTTAAAGAGCTTTATATCAGGTACCATACAGGTTGACTGGTCGCAGGTCTTACTATCAGGTCCATACAGGTGACTGGTCCGCAGGTCTTACTATCAGTAACCATACAGTTGAACTGTCGCAGGTCTTACTATCAGGTACCATACAGATTGACTAGTCACAGGTCTTACTATCAGGTACCATACAGGTTGACTAGTCACAGGTCTTACTATCAGGTACCATACAGATTCGCACCATCCATTACACTTCCTTTTTTGCATTGAATCCCCTTTTTTGGCTGTCAAACACTGAATCTATGGCATTATTTAGGACGCTTGAGACAGAACCTTATACTTTACTAAATAAAATGAGTTGTTAGAACAGCAATGTGCAGACAGTGTGGTTTCACAATGATTTTCAAAATAAACATGCCTATGCCGGGATTCGACCCCATTCCCTGTTGTCTGAGTGTTCTGGTCCCGGACTCTACCMGCTGAACTACCAGTCAGGTGATGCTACTTGAAAACACTCCTACCTACATTGTCAGTAAGGTGTCCAGTAGAGGTCAATGTTTGAAAGCAACTTGGAAACTKCTAAAAGCAGAACACCCACCATTAKCGTYGAAATACTTCAACCCGGTTAACTGACAGGTTATCTAACTTACTTTAGGTAGCCAGCTAGCGTTAATTATCTAACTGACATAACTAAGTAAGCTAGTTAACGTTAGTCAAGAATCCTTTGGGACTAACGTTAACGTTACAATATCTCTGCGTAGCTAAGTTTGAGGCCATATTATGTTATACATTTCACTTTAAAACTACCACTAACGTTAGCTAACGTTGTGTATTCACATCATTTYACTAGCTCGCTACTCGGGACAGTAGCCAGATAGCTAACACTGTCGGCCCAGTAACTAGTAAAGTTTTCTAACGACGTCGTTAAAGGCGATAACGTTGGTTAGCTCCGACCTTACCGCTAGTTAACTAACGTCAACGTTACCTGGCTGGCTAGTTAACGCGTATCMCTAGTTAGCTTCTAGAGTCGTCATAACACGTCCACAGACGTTAAATTGGCCATATGAGCTGCTAAACCAACATTAATATATAGTTCGCTGACTGCTAGTTAATAGTATAACTTACCAGTTTGCGCTAACGTTAGCGTGTAGCTCATTCGGTTCATTAAATGCCGCAGCTAGCTAGTTAGCATTTGCTGGTTAGCTAGCTAGCGTTCCGCGCAATGAACCCCAGCCAAAACATATATATTTTCAAGTAAGCGCACCGACGAACGTTAAGTAGCTTTCATTTCAAAATACCCAACTTGTCTCCTTACCTGTGATCAGGGCCCCGATCCAAAAGTCAGTCAAATTCAATCACCAATCTCTCGAACCTGGACGATTTAAATTCCAGAGAAGTGTTGGAAATGAACTCTATCCTGCTGCTATTCACTAGCTAGCAGTCCAGTTTCACCTGCCAGTCCACTCGCCGATTGAACCAAACCTCGCCCATAGCAACGGACTTCCCCTTGTCCTAATCCATTGGAGAATGTCTGCAAGTATAAGGTGAAATTCAAGGTGTTCGATTGGGGAAAAAATAAGTGATAGACAGATGAACGGGGCGGGACTTACAACCGGTTACTTTTGTGGTGTATGGTGTGTATTTTGAAAATACACCGTCTATAAAAATGTGATTCCAATAAGATTTTTGATAGAATAGTGCTCAGATGGGTCCTTAACCTGGATAGACCGACTCATGATGGTCAGATGGGTCCTTAACCTGCATAGACCGACTCATGATGGTCAGATGGGTCCTTAACCTGCATAGACCGACTCTCACGGTGGTCCGAGCTAGGTCTTAACCTGCATAGACGACTCATGATGGCCTCAGATGGGTCCTTAAACCTGGATAGACCGACTCATGATGGTCAGATGGGTCCTAACCTGCATAGACGCTCATGATGGCAGGGGTCTTACCTGCATGACCGACTCATGATGCGGCGGGTCCTTAACCTGCATAGACGACTCATGATGGCAGGGGGTCCTTAACCTGCATAGACCGACTCATGATGGCAGGCGGGTCCTTAACTGCTTAGAGCCGACTCATGATGGCCAGGCGGGTCTTAACCTGCATAGACCGACTATGATGGCCACGGCGGGTCCTTAACCTGCATAGACGACTCATGAGGCAGGCGGGTCCTTAACCTGCATAGACCGACTCATGATGGCCAGGCGGGTCCTTAACCTGCATAGACCGACTCATGATGGCCAGGCGGGTCCTTAACCTGATAACCGACGATCTCATGATGGCAGGCGGGTCCTCTAACCTGATAGACGATCATGACATATGGCAGGCGGGTCCTTAACTTGCATAGATGACTCATGATGGCAGGGGTCCTTAACCTGCATACCGAGCGCTCATGATGGCCAGGCGGGTCCTTTAACCTGTTATAGACCGGACTCATGATGGGGCCAGGCGGGTCCTTAACCTGTATAGACGCACTCATGATGGCCAGGCGGTCCTAACTGGAACGACCCACGGGTAATTAGACCGACTCATGATCGGCCGGGGGTTTTTAACCTGTATACGACCGACTCATGATGGCCAGGCGGGTCCTTACCTGTATAGACCGACTCATGATGGCCAGGCGGGTCCTTAACCTGTATAGACCGACTCATGATGGAGGCGGGTCCTTAACCTGTATAGACCGACTCATGATGGCCCGGCGGTCCTTAACGTGCTAGACCGACTCATGATGGCCAGGCGGGTCCTTAACCTGTGTAAACATATAATGTCGTGGGGACTTTTTCCTTCACGATTCATTAGAATGAACACTTCATTCTGTAGTGGTGACACAGGGATGAATTGCAGAGCCATAAAGCTATAATTCCTCTCAGTAACTCTGCACAATCAAAAGGCCAGCAATGAGTCACTACTTTTTACCTGAGCCCTGTGACCCAAACTTCTTTTGACCAGGGCCCATAGGATCAGGTTGAAAGTAGTGACTACATAGGGAATAGGGTGCCATTCCTGGTTGAAAGTAGTGCACTACATAGGGAATAGGGTGCCATTCCTGTTAAAAGTAGTGCCCTACATAGGGAATAGGGTGCAATTCCTGGTTGAAAGTAGTGCACTACATTGGGAATAGGGTGCCAGTCCCGGTTGAAAGTAGTGCACTATAGGGAATAGGGTGCCATTCCTGGTTGAAAGTAGTGCACTACATTGGGAATAGGGTGCCAGTCCCGGTTGAAAGTAGTGCACTACATAGGGAATAGGGTGCCATTCCTGGTTGAAAGTAGTGCACTACATAGGGAATAGGGTGCCATTCTGGTTGAAAGTAGTGCACTACAATAGGGAATAGGGTGCCATTCCTGGTTAAAAGTAGTGCACTTACATAGGGAATAGTGTGCCAGTCTGGTTGAAAGTAGTGCACTACATAAGGAATAGGGTGCCATTCCTGGTTAAAAGTAGTGCACTTACATAGGGAATAGTGTGCCAGTCCTGGTTGAAAGTAGTGCACTACTAAAGGAATAGGGTGCCAGTCCTGGTTGAAAGTAGTGCACTACATAAGGAATAGGGTGCCATTCCTGGTTAAAAGTAGTGCATTACATAGGGAATAGGGTGCCATTCCTGCGTTGAAAGTAGTGCACTACATAGGGAATAGTGTGCCAGTCCTGGTTGAAAGTAGTGCACTACATAAGGAATAGGGTGCAATTCCTGGTTGAAAGTAGTGCACTACATAGGGAATAGGGTGCCATTCCTGGTTAAAAGTAGTGCACTACATAGGGAATAGGGTGCAATTCCTGGTTAAAAGTAGTGCACTACCTAGTGTCTTAAATGGCACCCTATTCCCTACCTCATCATGGTGGTAAATGAACACCTGGATCAACAGGTTGAGATCCTGAACAATGTCAACAAAGTCAGACGGAACCTAGCCAGAGTTCACTTCCTGTCCATTCAGCCGTCCGTCCCTTCCCTAACTGGTTCCGTTGACTGTCCCATTCAGACACAGTCCTATTSAATATAGTTTGACGTTTTAACAGCATTTGATTCTGAACACCACTGTAATTTGTATGGTTTTTACCACGTTCGCCATTCTACTAGCAGATGGGGCCAACACCAGCTCTTCCCAGTGAGCAAAACTGGTTGAAAATATGTCATTTCAACCGGTTTGTCTCACTGGGTTGGGTCTGGCTAAAATGATACAGTTGACTCCATTCAATCTGTAAAGCTGAAGAGTTGCATATTCCACAGTAGAAATATGAAGGTCGTTTGTGAGACGACATATTCAGCGTTTTACCGTGAACGCTGTCTCTCCGCTAAAAAACCTGGAACACGGCCTTTACATTTCAACCACCGCCGCCGTAAAGCTGAACTTCTACAATGTGGATTGAATAGAGCTAACTAAGTTCAGAAGAAGAAGGGAGAGTACAACTGGGCCCTTTGTTGTGGTTCCTTCCATGATGTATCCATTCTGTTCTCTCCCCCCCCCCCAGCCTCCTATTCATTCTGATGAGAAAAGACTCCTTTCAAGGAGCATTCTGGGATTGATACATCCATTTGTGGTATTTTAAGTTAAGGATATACAGTATATAGTCAGTCGGTGATTGTTGAAGAATCCAACTTATAAACGTCTCATGAGCTTAGTTCTACTGTCGCACTCCGTCAGAACACTTTTTTAGTCCTTTGTTTGTAAACAAAGTAAATGTAAACAAAGTAAATGTAAACAAACACTGTATAGTCTCTAAACACAGTTAAAACTATAATGTTGATATCATGGATGGTCAGTCCTTATGGATGGACAGTCCTTGTGGATGGACAGTCCTTGTGGATGGAGAGCCCTTATGGATGGACAGTCCTTGTGGATGGACAGTCCTTATGAATGGACAGTCCTTGTGGATGGACAGTCCTTATGGATGGACAGTCCTTGTGAATGGTCAGTCCTTGTGGATGGACAGCCCTTGTGGATGGACAGTCCTTGTGGATGGTCAGTCCTTGTGGATAGACAGCCCTTGTGGATAGACAGCCCTTGTATTCATAGCTCTGTCCATTAATTTGAGAGTGGTCACATGTCTGTGATTATTATCGTTAGAACAACAGATTTCCCCTTTAAAGGCCAGTGGTTTATCAGCTGCATTCCACATATATCTGAGTACTGAGGTTAAAACGGGTTTGGGCTGCAGACAGGCAGAGGTATGCTGGACTACAGAGGTAATGCTGGACTACAGGGGTACGCTGGACTACAGAGGTAATGCTGGACTACAGAGGTATGCTGGACTACATAGGTATGCTGGACTACAGAGGTAATGCTGGACTACAGAGGTATGCTGGACTACAGAGGTAGAAGGTACTGCTGGATACGAGGACGCTGGATAAGAGGGTAGCTGGACTAACAGAGGTAATGCTGGACTACATGAGGTAATGCTGACTAAGAGCTAATGGCTGGACTACATAGGTATGCTGGACTACAGAGGTATGCTGGACTGACAGAGGTAATGCTGGACAGACAGAGGGTATGCTGGACTACATAGGTATGCTGACTACATAGGTTGCTGGGCTACAGAGGTATGCTGGACAGACAGAGGTATGCTGGACTACATGGTATGCTGGACTACGAGGTAATGCTGGACTACAGAGGTAATGCTGGACTCAGGGTAGCTGGACTACATAGGTAATGCTGGAGACAGGTACTAAAGGTATGCTGGACGTATGCTGAGCTACAGAGGTATGCTGGACTACAGAGGTATGCTGGACTACAGAGGTAATGCTGGACTACAAGGTATGCTGGACTACAGAGGTATATGCTGGACTACAGAGGTAATGCTGGACTCAGAGGTATGCTGGATACAGAGGTAATGCTGGACTACAGAGTTTCCACTATGATAGATGAGTTTCCACTATGATAGATGAGTTTCCCATATGATAGATGAGTTTCCACTATGATGATGAGTTTCCACTATGATAGTGAGTTTCCTATGATAGATGAGTTTCCACTATGATAGATGAGTTTCCCACTATGATAAATGATTTTCCACTATAATAAGATGAGTTTCCCAGTATGATAGAGGAGTTTCCCCTATGATAGATGATTTTCCACTATGATAGATGAGTTTCCCACTATGATAGATGAGTTTCCACTATGATAGATGAGTTTCCACTATGATAGATGAGTTTCCACTATGATAGATGAGTTTCCACTATGATAGAGGAGTTTCCACTATGATAGATGAGTTTCCACTATGATAGAGTGAGTTTCACTATGATGAGAGTTTCCACTATGATAGATGAGTTTCCCACTATGATAGATGAATTTCCCACTAGTAATTACCAGTTGGAGGGCCGTTAAAGTAGATTTTCCCAAGTCGTATGTGATAAATTCCCACTTGGTTACGAAACCAGCAAGACCACAGGCTGCATGAAGCCAGATACTTTGTGTGTACCAACATTCTGTATTTATGAGGGGTTGACCTGCCCTCTAGTGGTGTTCGGTTGTACTGCAGCCTACAGGTTCTCACGTCCCGAGAACTGTACATTGGAATGAATTCTCTCCCTCTTGGACATAGTACGGTACTGTATCTCTGTCAACAACAACAGGTATGTACACGAGCCTGGGTACCAGTCTATGACAAGAAATGGCAAGATGGCACAAACTGACTGGTACCCAGGCTAACGATTATGTATTCAAGAACTGGAAACGGATCATTATACAAAACATTAATTTATTTCTCAAACAACATATAGGGTACTTTAACTTTACGCAAAATCCAAGCATATTTTAGTTTATATTATTTCATAAA
>NW_019944059.1:174039-176206 GCF_002910315.2 Salvelinus sp. IW2-2015 | reverse complement strand
CATTATGAGGGTTGACCTGCCCTCTAGTGGTGTTCGGGTGTACTGCAGCCTACAGGTTCTCACGTCCCGAAAAAACTGTACATTGGAATGAATTCTCTCCCTCTTGGACATAGTACGGTACTGTATCTCTTTCAACAACAACAGGTATGATTACACGAGCCTGGGTACCAGTCTATGACAAGAAATGGCAAGATGGCACAAACTGACTGGTACCCAGGCTAACGATTATGTATTCAAGAACTGGAAACGGATCATTATACAAAACATTAATTTATTTCTCAAACAACATATAGGTACTTTAACTTTACGCAAAATCCAAGCATATTTTAGTTTATATTATTTACATAAAATCACAAAGAAAAACGAAACATTATTTTGGGCTTGACCATGCAAAACACAAAAAATGTTCTTGAACATGCTTTGCATGACACTTTTTTAAAACAGCTATTCAGTGAAATAAACACGTTGTAATCTGTTGATTTATTGACAGACAATAAAATGTGAGATGTGCAAGAAACAGTTGAAGTTGTGAAAAGCTACGGAAGGAGAACCCACACCATCCGAGAGGAGGATGACCTCTGACCTCTGACAGGTACGACCTGTGCCCGTATTCATAAAGCGTCTCACAGTAGGAGTGCTGATCTAGGATCAGGTCCCCCAGGTCATTAGGATCTAGGATCAGGTCCATGTAATGTTATTCATTATGATCTAGGATCAGTCCCCCAGGTCATTAGGATCTAGGATCAGGTCCATGTAATGTTATTCATTATGATCTAGGATCAGGTCCCCCAGGTCATTAGGATCTAGGATCAGGTCCCCAAGATCCATGTAATGTTATTCATTATGATCTAAAAAGAAAAACTGATCCTAGATCACACACTCCTACTGAGACTCTTTATGACCTGATCCTAGATACCACTCCTACTGAGACTCTTTATGACCTGATCCTAGATCACACTCCTCCTCTGAGACTCTTTATGACCTGATCCGATCACCACTCCTCCTCTGAGACTCTTTATGACCTGATCCTAGATCACCACTCCTACTGAGACTCTTTATGACCTGATCCTAGATCACCACTCCTACTGAGACTCTTTCTGACCTGATCCTAGATCACCACTCCTCCTACTGAGACTCTTTCTGACCTGATCCTAGATCACCACTTCTACTGAGACCTCTTTATGACCTGATCCTAGATCAACACTCCTACTGAGACTCTTTATAACCTGATCCTAGATCACCACTCCTACAGAGACTCTTTATGACCTGATCCTAGATCAACACTCCTTCTCTGAGACTCTTTATGACCTGATCCTAGATCACCACTCCTACTGAGACTCTTTATGACCTGATCCTAGATCACCACTCCTCCTACTGAGACTCTTTATAACCTGATCCTAGATCACCACTCCTCCTCTGAGACTCTTTATGACCTGATCCTAGATCACCACTCCTAATGAGACTCTTTATGACCTGATCCTAGATCACCACTCCTCCTACTGAGACTCTTTATGACCTGATCCTAGATCACCACTCCTCCTACTGAGACTCTTTATAACCTGATCCTAGATCACCACTCCTACTGAGACTCTTTATGAATATGGGCCCAGAGTTCTGATACTGTACAGTTGAGATGTCTAACAGGCTTGTGTTTGTTCCAGGTCGGTTGGTGAAGGCCTCCAGATCTTTCATCTCAGACTCCTTGGTTCTTGTCAGTCTGACACTCGGGACAGAAACATCCGGTAAACATCAACAAAGTAGAGTTGTTTACCACATTCTTGTCCCCCCCCCCCTCTCTCCTCGGTCTCCCACGGAGGGAAGGAGGACAGTGTGGAGACAGATGTGATTCTTTGTGTCCCTCTGCATGCCCATGTCCAGTATTTTCTCTCCTTTCCACCAAACTCTTCCTCCTCTTCTCTCCAGCCACCAGAATTCCTCTTCCTCCTCCTCTTCGGCCACCAGGTTTCAGGTAATCAGGTGATGAGTTGTGGCTCCCAGACCTGACTGGCCAGCTGGGGCCGACACTGAGTGATGGCAGGAGGGCCAACAGAAAGCTGACTGTCAAGACACAGACCACTACCCACGTGCTGCAGGGTCGGCCCTATCGGCTTCCACTTCTACAGGAGGGGTAGAAAGAAGAGAAAGAGGTAGGGGGAGGAGAGAGAGA
>NW_019944059.1:168790-171813 GCF_002910315.2 Salvelinus sp. IW2-2015 | reverse complement strand
TGGAGAGGGGGGGGAGAGGAGAAGAGAGAGAGAAGAGGAGAGAGAGGGGGGGAGGAGGGAGAGAGAGAGAGGAGAGAGAGAGAGAGAGAGAGGGGGGGAGATGAGACTGAGAGAGAGGGGGGAGAGAGAGAGAGAGAGAGTGCATCCCATAGCAACAGTCAGAGTGCATCCCATAGCAACAGTCAGAGTGCATCCCATAGCAACAGTCAGAGTGCATCCCAAAGCAACAGTCAGAGTGCATCCCATAGCAACAGTCATAGTGCATCCCATAGCAACAGTCATAGTGCATCCTATAGCAACAGTCAGAGTGCATCCCATAGCAACAGGGCAGTGGGCTAAATCATTCATGCTCTTCCTTGCACCCATGGATACACACAGCTCTCACAAACATACAGGAAAAATAACACACACACACGACAATTATAAGCACCCCCCAAATTATTATTATTATTACTACACACACTAACACTCCCATAATCACTATCTCTCCCTAGTGGTGGGTGATGGTACTGACCTGTGACTGTGGCCTCATAGCTCCAGAGCTTCTACTACACTCTGCCAGACCCAGGCTGTCTGAACCAAGGCTCTCCAGACACAGTCCTCCCTGTCTCAACACACTGGACACTGCATCCCGCTCCGGGATCCTGGGAGACACAAGAGGGGAGAGAGAAAGGGAGAGAGAGAGACGTGAGAGATGAGAGGGAGGTGAGAGAGAGAGGAACAGGAGGTAAGACATTATAAAGTGAAACAGTAGAATGCAGGTGAACCCAGTTGATATATAACATATTGATACTCGTCTACCGTCTACTAGTGAGGTGGCTATACTGTTATACAGAACAACTGGGTGGTTAGTGTGTAGTAGATAGGCTGTGTCCCAAATCTCTCCTTTCTCCCGAAGTGTGCACTTGTTCACTTCCCTTCACAAAAGGAAATGACAGTTAAATGGAAACTCCCTCTAGCCTATGCCTACCCACCCATCCCAATGCTTTAACATTTGTGGAGAGTAGTGAACGAGTGCACACTTCAGGAGTAAGGAGAGGTTATTGGGACGCAGCCAGAGACTCTCTCCTCTCACCTTAGCTCAGGGTAAACGTTTTCCATATACCAATGGAAGGACTTGCAGTTCAGCTTGTGTCGTAGAGTCAGCCGGTCTGCAATGCTACAGGAAGGAATGGGAAGGGGAGAGGGGAGGGGGGAAGGGGGGAGGGAAGGAGAGGGGAGGGGAGGGGAGGGGAAGGGGAGGGGGATAACAGGGAAGGGGGAGAGGGGAGGGGGCGAGAATGGAGAAGAGGAGAGGTAGGAGGAAGAGAGAGGGAAGGGGAGGGGAAGGGGAGAGGGAGGGGAGAGGGAAGGGAGAGGGGGAGGGTCCAGGGAAAGGGAGAGGAGGGAGGGGGGAGCGGGGAGCAGAAAAATAATGGCGTTTTTTTCCATTTCCTGGAAAAGGTTCTGTTTTGGGAGATGAGGTTTTTCCATCCAACAGCAAAGATATGAATAAGTGTGTAGAAGGTATCCAGAGAGGATACTATACGTGCCAAATGGCCCTTCCCTGGGCTGAGGGCCTTGCTGAGTCAAGTAGTCTGTTTATATTCATCCATCCCAGACCCTCACGCCTGCCGCCGCGTGTTTCTGGACCACACCACACCACACACACCATCTACAGAACACACACCCACACACACCAGCCACTACAATCACACCACACACACACACACACACACACCTGGTTAGGTGGGATAATAACACAGTTCAATCGTTCACTTCCTCTCTGTAATGAAAGGACCCCAGACATTTCAAGTTTTCAAGCTCTGAACCTATCTCACCTGATCCACAGCAAGGGTTTGAGGATTAGTTGACTAAGCTTGAATCAGGTATGTAGTTCTGGCATTAGTTAAACACTAAATGTCCCTGAGAGAAGGGTCCCCGAGAGGAGGTTTGAAGACGGAATGGGAGTCCCTCCCAAGCAAGTTTGGAAGGCTGGGAGTCCCAGAGAAGAGGTTTGAAAAAGGCAGGACTAGAAGTGTGTGTCCTATGGTTGTGTGTCCTATGGTTGGTGTGTGTGTGTGTGGTGTGTGTGTGTGTGTGTGGCTGTGTGTGTGTGTGTTGTGTTGGTGTGCTGTGTGGTGTGTGTGTGTGGGTGTGTGTGATGGTGTTGTGGGTGGTCAGGATTGTGCATCTGTAGAGGGATATCAGCAGTCGCCCAGCCACAGCTCAACTTACCTTGATGTATGTGAGAGCGGTTGCCTCTGGAAAGTCGTAGGGATGTCGCTTCCCTGAAGACGTGTTCAACCCTGCTGCAGGGCAGAATCATCCAGACACTGCCAACCCACAGCATCCTCAACCGCCGAACGACAGCTCTGGGAAGCGAGAGATGAATGAGTTAAGTAATATGGTTAATATAGACATGTTTATATAGGGGAGTTATACACCCTCCACACACATCACCACAACACAACACACACACCACACAGCAGCACACAACAAACACCCCAGAGTCTGGTCTTCAAAACCAGAGTTAGGCAAGTATAGTTTTCATTATCGAGTTAACCTGCTACAGAGCGAGAATGCAGCCAGACACATGTGGTTCGCAAGTCCATCATGAAATACCACGCTTCCAATCATCACACAGCTGTCGCAGTCACATAACATCAAATCACCAGCTTGGTCGTCCAATCATAATCCAATGGCCAATCAACATGCACAGCCTGGTCAGTCAGCATCATCAGTACCAGCTGGTCCAATCACATCATCCAAAGTACCACCCAGCTGTCCAATCACCTCATCGTCCAGCCAGCTGGTCCAATTCACATCATCAGTCACAGCTGCGTCCAATACACATCATCAGATCACCGCAAGGGCGCGTGGTGCCAATCACCTCATCAATCACCAAGCTGGCAATCTCAATCCAATATCACATATAGGTCACCAGCTGGTCACGATGCACTCACATCACTCAGCTGGTCCCAATCACTATATCAATCACCAGGAACTGGTCCAATCACATCAACATCACCAGAGCTGTCACA
>NW_019944059.1:154441-166037 GCF_002910315.2 Salvelinus sp. IW2-2015 | reverse complement strand
CAGACTGTGCTGATACACACAGTGGAGACTGGAGGTGGCTCAGCAGGACCAGACTGTCACACAGTGGAGGACTGGATGTAGGCTCAGCAGGACAGACTGTCACACAGTGGAAGACTGGAGGTAGACTCAGCAGGACAGACTGTCACACAGTGAAAGACTGGAGGTAGACTCAGCCAGGACTGACTGTCTGATACACACAGTGGAGACAGGAGGTAGGCTCAGCAGGACAGACTGTCACACAGTGGAAGACTGGAGGTAGGCTCAGCAGGACAGACTGTTGATACACACAGTGGAAACTGGAGGTAGACTCAGCAGGACAGACTGTCTGATACACACAGTGGAAGACTGGAGGTAGACTCAGCAGGACAGACTGTCACACAGTGGAGACTGGAGGTAGACTCAGCAGGACTGACTGTCTGATACACACAGTGGAGACAGGAGGTAGGCTCAGCAGGACAGACTGTCTGATACACACAGTGGAGACTGGAGAGTAGACCAGCAGGACAGACTGTCTGATACACACAGTGGGAAAGACTGGAGGTAGACTCAGCAGGACAGACTGTCTGATACACACAGTGGAGACTGGAGGGGGTGAACTCAGCAGACAACTGTTCACACAGTGGAACTGGAGGTAGACTCAGCAGGACAGACTGTCACACAGTGGAGACTGGAGGTAGACTCAGCAGACAGGACTGTCTGATACACATAGTGGAGACTGGAGGTAGACTCAGATGTCGAACAACATGGCGGACATGTAGAAAAAAGGAATCATGTCTTTACTCATGTCTACTCGTGAATTTATCAGCAAACATTCCACAAACTTTTGTCCTGAATGTGAAGAGACGGGGAAGGAGAAAAAGGACCACATCAACAAAACTAGCTACCTGACTAGGCCAGTGTGGACCACATCAACATAACTAGCTACCTGATAGCAGTGTGGGGACCACATCAACATAAAACTAGCTACCTGATAGGCAGTGGAGACCACATCAACATAACTAGCTACCTGATAGGCAGTGGGGACCACATCAACATAACTAGCTACCTGATAGGCAGTGTGGAGACCACATCAACATAACTAGCTACCTGATAGGCAGTGTGGGGACCACATCAACAAAACTACTGTAGTACCTGATAGGCTAGTGTGGGACCACATCAACATAACTAGCTACCTGATAGGCAGTGTGGGGACCACATCAACATAACTAGCTACCTGATAGCAGTGTGGAGACCACATCAACATAAAACTAGCACCTGATAGGCAGTGTGGGACCACACAACATAACTAGCTACCTGATAGGCAGTGTGGGGACCACATCAACATAACTAGCTACCTGATAGCAGTGTGGGGGACCACATCAACTAAACTAGCTACCTGATAGCAGTGTGGAACCACATCAACATAAACTAATGTAGCTACCTGATAGGCAGTGTGGGACCACATCAACATAACTAGCTACCTGATAGGCATGTGGGGACCACACCAACATAACTAGCTACCTGATAGACAGTGTGGAGACCACATCAACATAACTAGCTACCTGATAGGCAGTGTGGACCACCAACATAACTAGCTACCTGATAGGCAGTGTGGAGACCACATCAACATAACTAATGTAGCTACCTGATAGGCAGTGTGGACCACATCAAACATAACTACTGTAGCTACCTGATAGCAGGTGGGACCACATCAACATAACTAGCTACCTGAAGCAGTGTGGGGACCACATCAACATAACTAGCTACCTGATAGACAGTGTGGAACCACATCAACATAACTAGCTACCTGATAGGCAGTGGGACCACCAACATAACTAGCTACCTGATAGGCAGTGTGGAGACCACATCAACATAACTAATGTAGCTACCTGATAGGCAGTTGGGGACCACATCAACATAACTAGCTACCTGATAGGCAGTGTGGGACCACATCAACATAACTAGCTACCTGATAGCAGTGTGGAGACCACATCAACATAAACTACTGTAGCTACCTGATAGGCAGTGTGGGACCACATCAACATAACTAGCTACCTGATAGGCAGTGTGGAGACCACATCAACATAACTAGCTACTGATAGGCAGTGTGGGACCCACATCAACATAACTAGCTACCTGATAGGCAGTGTGGAGACCACATCAACATAACTAGCTACCTGATAGGCAGTGTGGGGACCACATCAACATAACTAGCTACCTGATAGGCAGTGTGGAACCACATCAACATAACTAGCTACCTGATACAGTGTGGGGACCACATCAACATAACTAATGTAGCTACCTGATAGGCAGTGTGGAAACCACATCAACATAACTACTAGCTACCTGATAGCAGTGTGAGACCACATCAACATAACTACTGTAGCTACCTGATAGGCAGTGTGGAGACACATCAACATAACACTGTAGCTACCTGATAGGCAGTGTGGGACCACATCAACATAACTACTGTAGCTACCTGATAGGCAGTGTGGACCACATCAACATAACTACTGTAGCTACCTGATAGGCAGTGTGGGACCACATCAACATAACTAGCTACCTGATAGGCAGTGTGGAGCCACATCAACATAACTACTGAGCTACCTGATAGGCAGTGTGGGGACCACATCAACATAACTAGCTACCTGAGAGCAGTGTGGAGACCACATCAACATAACTACTGTAGCTACCTGATAGGCAGTGTGGAGACCACATCAACATAACTAGCTACCTGATAGGCAGTGTGGAGACCACATCAACATAACTAGCTACCTGATAGGCAGTGTGGAACCACATCAACATAACTACTGTAGCTACCTGATAGGCAGTGTGGGACCACATCAACATAACTAGCTACCTGATAGGCAGTGTGGGGACCACATCAACATAACTACTGTACTACCTGATAGGCAGTGTGGGGACCACATCAACATAACTAGCTACCTGATAGCAGTTGGGGACCACATCAACATAACTACTGTAGCTACCTGATAGGCAGTGTGGGTTACTCTGGACATCTTCTGTTCGATGGGAATCTGCTCCCATTTAAAGTGTAGACTCCAGTCAAACCCTGAGAGACAGAGGGGGGGGCATTCCCCACAAGGAAAATGGATAGTTTAGGCTTAAGTTTAGGGTTACAATTAAGGTTAGAATTTGGGTTAAGGGTTAGGTTTCGGGTATGTGGTTATGGGAAAATAGGATGTGATTGGGAATCAATTGTTTGTCCCCACAAGGATAGTAAAACAAACATGTGTTGTGTGTGTGTATGTATGGCGTGCGTGCATGCATTCATGCGTAAGTGTGTGGTGTGTTGTGTGTGTGTGTGTGTGTGGTGTGTGGTGTGTGTGTGTGTGTGTGTGTGTTGTTCCATACAGTAATCCTACTGACCTCCCTCAAGTCAGCTGAAGCTGCCAAGTAGCAAAGTTATCCAGGCTGATGACATCGATGATGGGGCTGACACCCGGGTACGGTCCTGGGGAGAGAGAGACAGGCACGGTCACACACACATCTCCAGCATCAACAATAATTACGTGATAACACGGTGTTTCTACCACAGGAGGTTGGTGGCCACTTAATTAGGGGAGGACCGGTTCGTGTTAGTGGCTGGAGCGGGAATAGGTGGAACGGTATCAAATACATCAAACACGTGTGTT
The DNA here is from genome assembly GCF_002910315.2 of Salvelinus sp. IW2-2015. Classification (NCBI taxonomy): domain Eukaryota; kingdom Metazoa; phylum Chordata; class Actinopteri; order Salmoniformes; family Salmonidae; genus Salvelinus; species Salvelinus sp. IW2-2015. The sequence goes on along the minus strand of NW_019944059.1, from coordinate 162,402 downwards.
CCATGGTTTCCGTGACGCCATTCCGTTGACTCCGTTCCAGCCATCACTATGAGCCGTCCTCCCCTCACCAGCCTCCTCTCTGTTTTTAGTCAAGAAGAAGATAAATGTGTCCAATTACATTTAGTGACACGGATGACATCATCGAGCGAGCGTCATGTCATTTTCACCAACTGTGATATTAGTGACCGTTGCCCCGCTCATTCCCCGGTTAAAAACGCATGATGACAATGGGATCCCCTAGCTCAGCAGTAACAGCACGTTAGAGTGATGGTGTGTGTGTGTGTGTGTGTGTGTGTGTGTGTGTGTGTGTGTGGTGTGTGTGTGTGTGGTGTGTGTGTGTGTGTGTGTGTGTGTGTGTGTGTGTGTGTGTGTTAGCTTTACAAAAAGGGACAGTCATAGCGACTGTTCCAATTAAAGTCCTGGTTCTTTGAATGTTGACGTTAACGTTGAGCGATTAACCAACTTTTATTAATTTTGGTTTTTAAACAACTAATTGACCGAAGTTCGTTCAATTATTTCAACTCCATTTTGTTTTTTCTTTTCTTCTGGGAGCTCACTGCAGTTTCTCTACAGATAAATCAGATCCCGCCTGAACTGTGTGATGTAGTAGGAGTTGTAGTTTCTCTAGAGATGAATCAGATCCAGCCTGAACTGTGTGACGTAGTAGGGAGTTGTAGTTTCTCTAGAGATAAATCAGATCCAGCCTGAACTGTGTGACGTAGTAGGGAGTTGTTTTCTCTAGAGATGAATCAGATCCAGCCTGAACTGTGTGATGTAGTAGGGAGTTGTAGTTTGGTCATCTATGAACATTTGAACATCTTGGCCATGTTCTGTTATAATCTCCATCTGGCAGCCAGAAGAGGACTGGCCACCCCTCATAGCCTGGTTCCTCTCTAGGTTTCTTCCTAGGTTTTGGCCTTTCTAGGGAGTTTTTCCTAGCCACTGTTCTTCTACACTGCATTGCTTGCTGTTTGGGGTTTTAGGCTGGGTTTCTGTACAGCACTTTGAGATATCAGCTGATGTAAGAAGGGCTATATAAATACATTTGATTGATTGATTGAACCACCGCACACAAGCCTAAGATCACCATGCGCAAGCGTCAGCTGGAGGGGTGTAAAGCTCGCCGCCATTAGACTATGAGCAGTGGAAACGCGTTCTCTGGAGTGATGAATCAGCTTCACTATCTGGCAGTCTGACGGACAAATCTGGGTTTGGCGATGCCAGGAGAACGCTACCTGCCCCAATGCATAGTGCCAAATGTAAAGTTTGCCCTTTCCTGTTTCAGTTGATAATGCCCCTGTGCACAAAGCGAGGTCCATACAGAATTAGTTTATTGAGATCGGTGTGAAGAACTTGACTGGCCCGCACAGAGCCCTGACCTCAACCCCACGCCACACCTTTAGGATGAATTGGAACGCCGACTGCGAGCCAGGCTTAATCGCCCAACATCAGTGCCCGACCTCACTAATGCTCTTGTGGCTGAATGGAAACAAGTCCCTGCAGCAATGTTCCAGTATTTAACTTTTATTATAACCTGCAAGTCGGTTATGAACAAATTTCTATTTACAATGACGGCTTACACCGACCAAACCAGACGGACAATTGCGTACCGCCCTACGGGACTCCCAATCACGGCCAGTTGTGATACAGCCTGGATACAACCAGGTGCTGTAGTGACTCCTCCAGCACTGAATGCAGTGCCTTAGACCACTGAACCAGGGTCTTAGTGACTCCTCTAGCACTGAGATGCAGTGCCTTAGACCGCTGAACCAGGGTCTGTAGTGACGCCTCCAGCACTGAGATGCAGGCCTTAGACCACTGAACCAGGGTGTCTGTAGTGACGCCTCCAGCACTGAGATGCAGGCCTTAGACCACTGAACCAGGGTCTGTAGTGACGCCTCCAGCACTGAGATGCAGTGCCTTAGACCACTGAACCAGGGTCTGTAGTGACTCCTCCAGCACTAGATGCAGTGCCTTAGACGCTGAACAGGGTCTGTAGTACGCCTCTACCACTGAATGCAGTGGCCTTAGACCACTGAAACAGGGTCTGTAGGACTCCTCTAGCACTGAGATGCAGGTCTTAGACCGCTGAACAGGTCTGTAGTGACTCCTCTAGCACTGAGATGCAGTGTCTTAGACCGCTGAACCAGGTCTTAGTGACGCCTCTCCACTGAGATGCAGTGTCTTAGACCTGAACAGGTCTGTAGTGACTCCTCTAGCACTGATGCAGTTCTTAGACCGCTGAACCAGGTCTGTAGTACGCCTTACCACTGAGATGCAGTGTCTTAGACCGCTGAACCAGGGTGTCTGTAGTGACTCCTCTAGCACTGAGATGCAGTGTCTTAGACCACTGAACCAGGGTCTGTAGTGACTCCTCCAGCACTGAGATGCAGTGCCTTAGACGCTGAACCAGGGTCTGTAGTGACTCCTCTAGCACTGAGATGCAGTGCTTAGACCACTGAACCAGGGTCTGTAGTGACGCCTCTAGCACTGAGATGCAGTGTCTTTAGACCGCTGAACCAGGTCGTTAGTGACTCCCTCCAGCACTGAGATGCAGTCCTTAGACCACTGAACCAGGGTCTGTAGTGACTCTAGCACTGAGATGCAGTGTCTAGACCACTGAACCAGGGTCTGTAGTGACTCCTCTAGCACTGAGATGCAGTGCCTTAGACCGCTGAACCAGGGTCTGTAGTGACTCCTCTAGCACTGAGATGCAGTGCCTTAGACCACTGAACCAGGGTCTGTAGTGACGCCTCCAGCACTGAGATGCAGTGTCTTGGACCGCTGAACCAGGGTGTCTGTAGTGACTCCTCTAGCACTGAGATGCAGTGCCTTAGATCGCTGAACCAAGTCTGTAGTGACTCCTCTAACACTGAGAATGCAGTGTCTTAGACCGCTGAACCAGGGGCTGTAGTGACTCCTCTAGCACTGAGATGCAGTGCTTAGACCGCTGAACCAGGGTGTCTGTAGTGACTCCTCTAGCACTGAGATGCAGTGTCTTAGACCACTGCGCCGCTCGGGAGCGACAGAGCAGATTAAGACTAAAGTCTGTAGTGAATAACAGAGGAGTGTGAGTCATCAGGCAACATCTGTATCACGGGCTAGAGCCCGGCAGAGTGTGTGTGTGTGTGTTTGGCTGTGCATGCATGCGTGTGTTTGTGAGTGAGTGAGTGAGTGAGTGAGTGAGTGAGTGAGTGAGTGAGTGAGTGAGTACTTCTTTGACTCTCTGGATCATGGGCTGTAGCCAGTCAGAGTGTGTGTGTGAATGAGTGAGTGAGTGAGTGAGTGAGTGAGTGAGTGAGTGAGTGAGTGAGTGCGTACTTCTTTGACCCTCTGGATCATGGGCTGTAGCCAGTCAGTGTTGACCTCACAGTGGCTGTCCAGGAAGGTCAGGATAGAGCCGGAGGCCGAGTCTGCCCCTCGTACCCGGGACCGGATCAATCCTAGGACACAGATAAGAGTACAGTATGAGCCTGAGAAAACAGCTAGACCTCTGCAGTGGCCACTGATAGAGAACATCGAAGGTGTCTAGTTGCTGCTTCCTAAAGGGGATAACTGTACCTAGAGAGTCGGGACGTTGAGGTTTCTGCATTACGATGCATTAACATGACACTACAACCACAGATAGAATAATGATACCAGAATAATGATACCAGATATTTCACCGGACGTATACATGTGAAGCATCCGCATGGTGTTTTCACCCACTACCAAATATGGTAGTGAGTAGGAAGCCCAGTAGCCGGCAGTGGGAGAAGATGGATTTTGGGCCGACATTCTGCACATTTTCTCAGCGATGAAAACATCTGATCTTCAATTCAGTTTTCTGTTCCCAAAACTAGAATCTGTGTCCTCCCGAGTGGCGCAGCGGTCTAAGGCACTGCAGTGCTTGAGCATGGGAACTAGATCCGGGTGTGTCGCAGCCGGGCCTTGACCGGGAGACCCATGAGGCGACTCACMATTGGCCCGGCGTCGTYYGGGTTAGAGGAAGGTTTGACTGGTTTGTCCTTGTCCCATCGTGCACTAGCGACTCCTGGGACGGGAGCATGCACGCTGACACGGTCGCCAGGTGTACGGTGTTTCCTCCGACACGTTGGTGCGGCTGGCTTCCGGGTTAAGTGAGCAGTGTGTGAAGAAGCAGTGCGGCTTRGCTTGGGTTGTGTTTCGGAGGACGCATGGCTCTCGACCTTCGCCTCTCACGAGTCCGTACGGGAGTTGCAGCGATGAGACAAGACTGTAACTACCAATTGGATACTACGAAACTGGGGAGTAAAAGGGGTCAAAAAATGTATATTATAAAAATAAAAAAAATAGAATCTGTACAGAACAGAGTGGACAAGTAGACTTTACCCTTTGCCAAATGTTTTAAAAATGGTGTTGTTTAGGAGTGCAAAGGCTAATTGAGTTATTGCACACGCCCACTTCACAGAGTAGGCGTTTCCCTAACGGAAATATGCAAATGTATGCTAGTACACGCCAATAGGATCTCGCTAGCTCCCTCCTTGCTTATTCTGCCAACTATGACTCATTTGTTCCCGTTGGAAACGACAGGCTGTGGTCTATCTTGGTTATACAAATCTTTGTTACAACATTCCATGGCAGCCATGTTAGCTCCCAATAACATTACATGGGGAATATTTAAACAAATGGTACGTAGCGGAATGTTTAGCACAACATTAAAAAAATCTAAAAGTTGTCCGAACTCGCTAAATGAATGGCTCTGTAGCTAGCTAGATAGACCTACACAATGGCAGAGCAGACAGATAGACACAGATCCTAGACAAAACCGGTAGCTTCCAGCTTTAATTGTAGGCTAACTTTCCTAGCTAGTTTCCGCCTGAATTCATTAACTCTGTTTGTTATGCAAATCAGCATGCTAAATATGCTGATTTCAAAGCTGACTGTCACCAAAAACTTTATTAATTCACTTAGTCTCCCTCACCACCAAAAACTTTATTAATTCACTTAGTCTCCCTCACCACCAAAAACTTCAGTCAGTCATCCAGTCAGCAGCCAGTCATTCAGTCACCCAGTCATCTGTCAGTCAGCCAGCCAGTCAGTCAGCCAGTCAGCCAGCCAGCCAGCAGCCAGCCAGCCAGTCATTCAGCCAGCCAGTCAGTCACTCAGTCATCCAGCCAGTCATCCAGCCAGTCAGTCAGCCAGTCATTCAGCAGTCATTCAGCCAGTCAGTCAGCCAGTCAGTCAGTCAGCCATTCATCCAGTCAGTCATCCAGTCAGCCAGTCATTCAGCCAGCCAGTCAGTGTGGTGTAGAACGTGACAGAGACCATCATCTGGCATTGCATTGTGGGTGGAACAAGGACTTGTTCTTAAACCTAAGAAGAATCCCTGGGTTTTGGTCATTTTATGTGTAAACAATAATGCACAATCACAGTTGTGTGGTGTGTGTATGTGTGTGTGTGTGTGTGTGTGTTGTGTGTGTGTGTGTGTGTGTGTGTGTGTGTGTGTGTGTGTGTGTGTGTGTGTGTGTGTGTGTGTGTGTGTGAGAGAGAGCTGTGGTGTGTGTGTTCTATTTGTGACGTGACATCCTTCCTCTTTTCCAGCTGAGGACTGTCAACTGCTCTCTCAGATCCCTAAAGTACGCTGCCTGAGGAACGGACGCCGAGAGGGTGAGTGTGTGTGTGTGTGTGTTGTGCGTGTGTGTGTGTGTGTGTGTGTGTGCGTGCGTGTGCTGCAATATAGGCCTTGGGTGGTATACAGTATCCCGGAGTATTTGGTTTTTCAGAACGTCAATATGTCAAAACTATTTCTTTTAAGTTTTTCCAATAAATTTGAATATTTGTATCTACTTTTAAGTACCTGCAGTCAACTTGTGCAATAAGTTTACTGTAGTTCCCCAGAACAGTTGAACCAGTCACATTATTTAACATGAACTTTACTGTAGTTCCCCAGAACAGTTGAACCAGTCACATTATTATAACATGAATTTTACTGTAGTTCCCCAGAACAGTTGAACCAGGCAAAACAATCCCTTCCAATTAGGACTTATTTTATTGGCAACTGCTAAAGAGAACATATTATTTAATTGTAATGATTAACAACATTTGCATAGAAGAAGCGCTCTCATCTTTTCGAAAAGTTTACGCTGTATCTTTAAGAAATTAAAAACATAATTTGTGTTTGTGGAATCTGACTATGAAACCGCACTCAAAGGAAGACGAAGAGGTGAATATGTTTTTAGTGGCGAGGAGACGAAGAGGTGAATATGTTTTGGTGGTGAGGAAGACGAAGAGGTGAATATGTTTTAGTGGCGAGGAAGACGAAGAGGTGAATATGTTTTTGTGTGGTGAGGAAGACGAAGAGGTGAATATGTTTTTGGTGGTGAGGAAGACGAAGAGGTGAATATGTTTTTGGTGGTGAGGAAGACGAAGAGGTGAATATGTTTTTGGTGGTGAGGAAGACGAAGAGGTGAATATGTTTTTGGTGGTGAGGAGACGAAGAGGTGAATATGTTTTTGGTGTGAGGGAGACGAAGAGGTGAATATTGTTTTGTGGTGAGGGAGACGAAGAGGTGAATATGTTTTTGGTGGTGAGGAAGACGAAGAAGTGAATATGTTTTTAGTGGTGAGGAAGACGAAGAGGTGAATATGTTTTTTGGTGAGGAAGACGAAGGGTGAATATGTTTTGGTGGTGAGGAAGACGAAGAGGTGAATATGTTTTTGGTGGTGAGGAAGACGAAGAGTGATATATGTTTTTGGTGGTGAGGAGATGAAGAGGTGAATATGTTTTTGGTGGCGAGGAAGGAAGAAGAGGTGAATATGTTTTTGGTGACGAGGGAGACGAAGAGGTGAATATGTTTTTGGTGGTGAGGAAGACGAAGAGGTGAAATATTTTTTGTGTGGTGGAAGAGAGGGTATATGTTTTTGACGAGGGAGACGAAGAGGTGAATATGTTTTTGGTGGTGAGGAAGACGAAGAGGTGAATATGTTTTTGGTGACGAGGGAGACGAAGAGGTGAATATGTTTTTGGTGGTGAGGGAGACGAAGAGGTGAATATGTTTTTTTGGTGGTGAGGGAGACGAAGAGGTGAATATTTTTTGGTGGCGAGGAAGACGAAGAGGTGAATATGTTTTTGGTGGTGAGGGAGACGAAGAGGTGAATATGTTTTTTGGTGGCGAGGAAGACGAGAGGTGAATATGTTTTTGGTGGTGAGGAAGACGAAGAGGTGAATATGTTTTTGGTGGTGAGGAAGACGAAGAGGTGAATATGTTTTTGGTGGTGAGGAGACGAAGAGGTGATATTGTTTTTGGTGGCGAGGGAGACGAAGAGTGAATATGTTTTTTGGTGGTGAGGAAGACGAAGAGGTGAATATGTTTTTGGTGGTGAGGAAGACGAAGAGGTGAATAATGTTTTTGGTGGTGAGGGAGACTAAGAGGTGAATTAGTTTTTGGTGGTGAGGGAGACGAAGAGGTGAATATGTTTTTGGTGGTGAGGAAGACGAAGAGGTGAATATGTTTTTGGTGGTGAGGGAGACGAGAGGTGAATATGTTTTTTGTGGTGAGGAAGACGAAGAAGTGAATATGTTTTTGGTGGTGAGGGAGACGAAGGGTGAATATGTTTTTGGTGGTGAGGAAGACGAAGAGTGAATATGTTTTTGGTGGTGAGGAAGACGAAGAGGTGAATATGTTTTTGGTGGTGAGGAGACGAAGAAGGTGAATATGTTTTTGGTGGTGAGGGAGACGAAGAGGTGAATATGTTTTTAGTGGTGAGGGAGACGAAGAGTGAATAAGTTTTTGGTGGTGAGGGGACTAAGTGAATTAATAAAGTTTTTGTGGTGAGGGAGACTAAGTGATTAATAAAGTTTTTGGTGGTGAGGGAGACTAAGTGAATTAATAAAGTTTTTGGTGGTGAGGAGAACTAAGTGAATTAATAAAGTTTTTGGTGTGAGGGAGACTAGTGAATTAATAAAGTTTTTGGTGGTGAGGGAGACTAAGTGAATTTAAT
>NW_019944059.1:140495-154416 GCF_002910315.2 Salvelinus sp. IW2-2015 | reverse complement strand
AAGACAGCATTCGAATGAGCTGCTCCGATATTCACCGTGGCACATGGAGAGGGAAACTTTAGAAGGGCGCCGGCAGCTACCTTATTAGCCAGGTGGACTTTAGAATCGCAGGGAAACCTTAAATCCGTTTTTAACCAAAAAATTTTATCGACTCCATGGTTTGAAAAGGAAGCAAACATGGCGAGGCAACAAAGGTAACTCGGAACTCCACCTCCACGTATAGCTTCCACCCACAGAGACATCCCCAAAAAGCTTCTCCCCGGGTCGCCTCCTCCACTCTATGAGAGAACCCAATATTTCCGACAATAAGTTATATTCCTCCTGATTCTTGCTAACTCACAAGCCAAAAAGTGTGATAAAGCAGGAACCCACCAGTAGACGACGTCGATCAATAAATAGAGGTGGGGATCCGCGGAATCATGAGGTTCCTAGCTACAGGTGACTGTTTTGCTAAGCACAGACAGGATCTTAGACGCCTCGAACCACCTATTGCTTCCCCATTAGCGTTTTACTCTCCGTCCAAATGGCGATTGAGGGAGGTAGACACGTCATCCAAGTGTGCTCTACCTAGTAGTCAGTCTCAAACTGCGAAATGCAAAATCGATGACCCGGCTATCCGACACACCGGCCACCTCAGAAGGATGCTCAGAGCGGGGAACCCCCGGGCCGGTGGTTTTTATGTGACGCCCTCAAGCACTTTATGACACGCCGATACATATTTAACCCCATACGAGAATGAGGCCAATGGGTTATCGAGCTGCATCCGCACTAGAGCTCAGGAAGGCGCTGTAAGAGCTCGCCACTTTTTTCATGGGCGGACTCTAACTCGCGGCAAGCTTAATAAAGAACATTACCTTAGTCATAGAGTCGCGCTCCGAACGAACGAGCTGAGAAAAAGGGATCAAGGTTAACTTAGCATTCTACAATCGAGCGACTTCATAGATACATGCAGTCGAACATCATTACTTTGTCACCGCTCTGAAGTGGTAAGACGCTCGATCGGACATTTCTCGCTATAGGGGCTGGAGCTTACGGACATTATAACCATTGCACTGTACTTACTACATAATAGTGGGAACCGCATCGTTTCCGAGTGGGAACACAAGCTACAGATGAGCTAAACTACTTCTATGCTCGCTTCGAGGCAAATATACACTGAAACATGCATGAGAGCACCCAGCTGTCCGGAAGACTGTGTTATCACGCTCTCCGCAGCAGATGTGAGTAAGACCCTATAAACAGGTCAACATTCACCAAGGCCGCAGAGCCAGACGATTACCAGGACGTGTACTGCGAGCATGCGCGGACCAACTGGCAAGTGTCTTCACTGACATTTTTCAAACTCTCCCTGTCCGAGTCTGTAATACCAAAATGTTAAAGGCAGACCTCAATAGTCCCTGTGCCCAAGAACACTAAGTAATCTGCCTAAACGACTACCGATCCGTAGCACTCACGTCTGTAGCCATGAAGTGCTTTGAAAGGCTGGTCATGGCTCACATCAACACCATCATCCAGAAAACCCTAGACCCACTACGATTTGCATACCGCACCCAACAGATCCACAGATGATGCAGACCTCTATTTTACTCTACACTGCCCTTTCCACCTGGACAAAAGGGAACACCTATGTGAGAATGCTCCCTTCACCTTGACTTGACAAGTTGCAAGCGGTGTTTGCCGCAAAGCCAGTTGGTATCCTTGCAGAGAGCTCAAATGCCAACTAGGCTAGAGTCCTGACTCCGGACAGAGACACCCTCCCTTCTCTGCATATACTGTGCGGATCGTCCTTGGACTTCACCGATTTTGCCGGCGTTGCCCACGAGGTGCGATTAGGACAGGTAACAACTTCACCAATCCACATACCGCTCATTCCTCAAGATGCCACGGCAGGACACCAGGCTCCCGAGGGGTGCCCATGCTCAGGTCCGAGCTGGGCTTCTGATACTCAGTGGAATCATCCGCGTGTTTCACTCATGTTTCTGTCATATCGGAACGGCCAGTACGAACTTCCAACACCATGCATTCAAATCTTTTGCCGACGACCAACGAACAGTGGGGTAGGCCTGATCACCAACATCAAACAACGTGTGATGCGGAACATAAGTAGAGGACGTGTGTCAAGTAGGGGCACCTTTGGTCGGCGCACATGGTTGGGAGGCTCCGGGACAGCAACCTCTCCCTTCACGTATCTAAGAGACCAAACGAGCAAATGATCTGGAACCATCACAGGAACAAGGAAGACACCCGAGCACACCACCTTATTTTTTCAAAACTCACCCACTCTGTACTGGGAGGTGCATGATAGTGGTGGAGAGCAGGCTGAGAGCTTCAAGTTTCCTGCTCATGCCACATCACCGCAACAATATAACCCTAAACCATTGCGTAAGCCGTAACAAGGGCGACCCAACTAGACATTACCAAAACCCACTCAGGGAAATGAAAAAGACTGTTTGGACATGGAGTCCATTTGCAGATCGGCCGAAAAGGTTATCTAACAGCTGCACCATCGAGAGCCCATCCTGACCGAACGCCGGTTGCATCTTACTCGCCGTGTGGTGGGTCCTCCTACCTGTTCATATGGATAGCTTCATGGTTTATCTGCTCTCGGCCTTCCGACCGCAAGGCACCTACAGAAGACGGGAAGGAAATAGCGTGTAATGTGTACGGGTCCACACGTCACACTCCAGTCTGGGGCCAAGCTTCCTGCCAATCCAAGGACTTCTATAACCAGGGCAGCCAAGGAGTCAGAGGAAGGCCCAAAAAAATTGTCAAAGACTTCCAGAGAGCCACCCAATGTCTCCTCAAGGCATGTTCTCTCTCAGCTTACTACACTAGCTAAGCAGTGTGAGGCGGGAAAAGCCGTTGCCAAGTCTGGACCATAATCGCCAGGATCCTTAAAAAATATATATTTTAAATGTGGAGTTTAGCAGCCAGCCAGTCAGGCAGTCATTCAGCTCATGTCAGTCATTTCCAGGCCAGCAGTCAGTCCACCAGTCTCCAGTCAATCCAGCCAGTTCAGTCTCAAGTCTTCAGTTCAGTAATCCGTCATCGGCAGCAGATGAAGTGCTCTAAGTCATGGGCCAGCCAGTGAGTCCAGTGCATCCAGCCAGATTAGTCCGTTATCCAGCCACGTGCAGTCATAACTCATCCCAGCCAGTGAGTCAAGTCATCCACGCCCCAGTCAGTCAGTTCATGCCAGGCCAGTCAGTCTCAGTCATCCAGGCCCAGTCAGTCGACCGAGGGTACATTCCAAGCCAGCCAGTCATCTCACAGCTACGTCAGTCATCCACGACCCCACTAGCTTCATCCAGATTATCAATGTCCAGCCCAGTCCAGCAGTCAGTCAGTTATCAGTCACCCAGTGTGCAGCATACCAAGCCAGATTTAGTCAAGTGCAGACATGTGACTCTCTGTCATTCCGCCAGTCTAGCCAGCCAGAGTCCATAGTCAGCCAGCTCGTCCAGTCGCAGTTCGCCATAGTTCAGCGACAGCAGGCCAGCCAACGCCATCGATTCAGCTCAAGCCTGGTTCAGTTTTTCACGGCCAGCCAGGTCAGTTCAGTCAAGCCAGTCCAGTCCAGCCAGCCAGCCCCGAAGTGTGGCAGTGGTGTTTTATTTTTTCATGGACCAGTCGACCCAAGAGTACCCAATCATCCTGGACTCTGTGCCATTGTGTGTGGTGTGGAACCAAGACCTTGTTTCCTCATAAACCCTAAAGAAAAGTGCTGAAGTAGATCCCCTGTCTTCTTGCCTCCAAGCCATCCGTTTCCTGTGGTCATGTGTTATGTGTAACATCCCGCCGATAGAACAATAATGCCACAAATCCAGGCCCGTCTGCTGCTATCGTTGTGGTGTGTCATCCCTGTGTGTGCGATGTGTGAGCTGGGTTTAAAATTGGGCTCATTTAGTCGTGAGTGACCCCCCGTCCCTGTTGTGTTTGCAGCTCCGCTGTACGTAGCTTGTGTATCTATTGTGACGTTGACTTCCCTTCCTACTTTGTCCAACCTGAGGCACTGTTTCAAAACTGCCGCTCCTCTCAGATCCTAAATAAGTATGCGCTGTTCCTGAGTGTGCAACGGACAGTCCCAGAGAGGATGAGACTGTGTGTGTGTGTTGTGTTGCTGTGTGATGTGTGTCTCGTCGGTATTGATGTTCTTACCTATCGTTGTTAATAATACTAGACGAGGCCGATAGAAATAAATAACCAATAAAAATTTCGTAAATCTCCGTTTCAAACATCTATGGTTTATGTGATATTACTCTATTACCGCACGGTTCAATAGTTCACGGTACCCTGTTATGCCTGTCCCCATCTCACAAATTTCGTATGGTCTCATGCATTGTGGTGTGGTGTTGCTCTGGTGTTTCCTGGAGAAGCAGACCAAAAATGATATGCTGAGCCAGGTGTGTGTAGTGTGTGATGCAGTGGATGTGTGTGTGTGTGTGTGTGTGTTGTGAGTAGTGATAGATGTCTGCTGAGTGCTGGACATAGGCTACTTCCAGCAGTCTTGCTTGGTATATCCAGAGTATTGTGGCATATAGATCGCCACTAATATGTGAGATTTCCTTCAATACCATATTCAATAATGTCAAAAACTACTTGTGTAGTTTTATGAAGAGATCTTGATCCAATAAATCTTGAATATTTGATATAGGCTGGCATAAGTTTGTAATGACCGAACGTAACCTGCAGTCAACAGTTGTGGGCAATAGAGAGATTTATTACACTAGTTTTCCCACGAACAGGTTTTTGCAAACCGAGTAGTCTATTAACTCGCTCTTACATGAACGCTTTCAAGCACCGTCGTCCAGAACAGTGAAAGTCCTCTCAGGTATCTATGAATTTCATAACAGTAGTAACTTTGCTGCATTAGGCATCTCCTTCAGAACAGTTTGAACCGCGGTCACACTATCGCTATGTGTAAATACAGAGTGCTTTACCTCCTCGTGTTAGTTTTCCCCAGACGGTGAAACCAAGCTTCCGCATATAGTGTTAAGAACAATGAACTTTTACTAATAGTTCCCCAGAACAGTTGAACCGAGCAAACCCAATCCCTTCCAATTAGACTTATTTTATTGGCAAACGTCTAAGAGCGAACTATATTTCTATTTAATGGGTGTTTGTTTAACAACATTTTGCATAGCTAGAGGAAGCCGATCTCAACTTTCTCCGAGAAGTTTCAGCCGCTGTACCTTAAGAAAATTAAATTAACCAGTAATTTGATCTCTGTGTGAATCCCTCGACCTACTGAATAAACCCGACTCAAAAGGAAGACCCGCTAAGAGGTGAATATGTTTTGGTTTAGTGGCGAGGAGACGAAGGGTGTAATATGTTTTTTGGGGTGGTGATGGGAGACCGATAAGAGTTTAGTGATATGTTTTTTGGTTTGTGTTGAGGAAGACCGAAAGAGGTGAATATGTTTTGGTGGTAGGAACAAAGTGCGTTTAGTGGATGAAGTTTAGAGACATGGCAGAAAGGAGCTGACAATAACTGTTTTTTAGTGGAACTGAGCTTCAACGCAAGGGCTGCAACTTGTCCGTTAGGGTGAGGAGACCGAAGAGGTGAATATATGTTTTTGGTGGTGAGGGAGACGAAGAGAGTGAATATGTTTTTCGTGGTGAGGAAGACGAAGAGGTGAATATGTTTTTGGTGGTGGGGAATGACGAAGAGGTGAATATGTTCTTAGAGTTTCGGACTCGCATTCAATGCACGGGTTGTGGAACGATATCCCAGTAACTCGTAATGAACCTAAGTCACAACATCTCATCACGATGTTCGTCGACAGGTACTCGCTGTCCAGTTGGAGGGTTGCCCCTGAGGAAAAATCTGCAAGAACAGTCATGATGTGGAGGAAGGATCGAAGAGGGTGAAGTATGTGCGTTTTCTTTGCATGGTTGTGAAGGAGTGCCAGCCTCTGACTGTGGTGGTATGTAAAACAGCTACAAAGAATACAGATGAAAACTCTCTCAGTAGGTAGTGTGGTCTACAGCTTATCATGAGATACTCTAACTCAGGCGAGCAATAGCTCGAGACTTCCTTAGATATCGTGCACCAGCTGTTATTTACAAAAATACATAGACCGCCGCCCCTTGGTCTTACCAGACGCTGCTGTTCTATCCTGTCGGTACATCGTATAACCAGTCAGCTGTATGTTGATGTTGTCGTCGTTCAGCAACAACTCCGTGAAGAATAAGATGTTACAGTTTTCAATGTCCCGTTGGTAGTTTAATCTTCCGCGTAACTCTGCAATTTTTTTGTCCAAAGATTGCACGTGTTCTCTGGAGTGATGAATCACGCTTCATCATCTCACAGTCCGACGGACGAATCGGGGTTTGGCGGATGCCAGGAGAACTCTACCTACCCGAATGCATAGTGCCAACTGTTTGGTGGAGGAGGAATAATGGTCTGGGTCTGTTTTTCATTGTTCGGGCTAGGCCCCTTAGTTCCAGTAAAGGGAACTATGTATGTATGTATGTATGTATGTATGTATGTGTACTTTTTACCCCTTTTTCTCCCCAATTTCGTGATAGCCAATTGGTAGTAACAGTCTTGTCTCATCGTTGCAACTCCCCTACGGATTCGAGAGAGGCGAAGGTCGAGAGCCATGCTTCCTCCGAAACACGATCCCTGCCAAGCCGCACTGCTTCTTGACACACTGCTCACTTAACCCGGAAGCCAGCTGCACCAATGTGTCGGAGGAAACACCATCCAGCTGGCGAACGGGGTCAGCTTGCAGGCACCCGACATGCCACAAGGAGTCGCTAGAGCGCGATGGGACAAGGAAATCCCAGCCGGCCAAACCCTCCCCTAACCCGGACAACGCTGGGCCAATTGTGCGCCCCCCTCATGGGTCTCCAGGTCACCGCCGGCTGTGACACAGCCTGAGATCCAACCCGGGCTATAGTGACGCCTCAAGCACTGCGATGTAGTGCCTTAGGCTGCTGCACTACTCGGGAGGCGAAGGGAAATCTTAACGCTACAGCATACAATGACATTCTAGACGATTCTGTTCTTCCAACTTTGTGGCAACAGTTTGGGGAAGGCCCTTTCCCGTTTCAGCATGACAATGCCCTCGTGCACAAAGCGAGCTCTATACAGAAATGGTTTATCGAGATCGGTGTGGAAGAACTTGACTGGCTTGCACAGAGCCCTGACCTCAACCCCATCAAACACCTTTGGGATGAATTGGAACGCCGACTGCGAGCCAGGCCTAATCGCCCAACATCAGTGCCCAACCTTACTAATGCTCTTGTGGCTGAACGAAAGCGAGTCCCCGCAGCAATGTTCCAACATCTAGTGGAAAGCCTTCCCAGAAGAGTGGAGGTTGTTATAGCAGCAAAGGGGGGGACCAACTCCATATTAATGCCCATGATTTTGGAATGAGATGTTCGACGAGCAGTGGTCCAATACTTTTGGGTTCATGTAGTGTACATCCTGGACCAAGCCTTCTCTCCTGTTTATAATGGCTCATTCATCCCCTCCTCTCCCCTGTAACTATTCCCAGGTCGTTTGCAAATGAAACGGTTCTCAAGTCAACTTTACCTGATAATAACGGTAAATAAATTAAATAAAATCTAAATCCTTCAACATGTTTTGTATTACCCCTCAAGTTCTCCTGATGCCTGTCCCCATCTCCACATCTGTCTTCCATGCATTTCTCTGTGTTCTGACACCAAATACACAGGTGGAGACAGAGGAGAACCAGTCAGCTATTTCGTCGTCAATGTAAAGAACCTCATAAAGAGTAGAGACTGAAGGGAACACGACACTCACAGAAGCAGAGTTTTTGTCAGAGACTCATGCTGGGAGCCGTGTAAGGACCAGATACTATTAAAACGAGACTCCGGGAGGCCTCACGATCAAATACTTGAAGTCATCTATCAGGATGATCTCCTGGATCAGAGAGGGAGGGCCTCGCAACAGCCACTGGATGGAGAGAGGGAGAGAGAGACAGCATTACACTGAAAAGATGTAAATTCTTCATTCTTTTTTTGTGTGAGGGCACGTCACATAAGTACTTATAGCTTTTTGATGGTGCTTAGCAGGTGTGGAGTTGTCTTTTGTGTTTTACGCATGCTAGTGTTTTAACAAGTGTTTCCGAGTGTGTTCTCTGTAGGCAGTGTTTAACGCTAAGTGTTCTTTTTGTGTTTTACAGCAGGTTCTATGTTCCTAGTAGCAGTGTTCTACAGCATGTTCTTTGTGTTTTACAGCTGTTCTAGGTGTTTTACAGCATTTCTAGTGTTCTGTAGCAGTTTCTCAGCAGTGTCTTGTGTTTACGCAGTGTTCTAGTGTACTATAGCAGCCTTATAGTGTTCTAGCAGCAGTATTTATTTGTGTTTAAGCAGTTTCCAGAAGCAGTGTTCTAAGTGTCTTACAGCAAGTGTTCTAGGTTTATCACGAGTCAGTGTTTTCAGGTCTGTGTCTATACCAGTGTTATAGTGTTCTACGCAGTGTTCTTTTGTTTTACAGGCAGTGTTCTAGTGTTTGCGCAGTGTCTTTGTTTTACAGCAGTTTCTAGTTTTCTATGCCAGTTTATAGTGTTCTACAGCAGTTTTGTTCATTTGTTTAGTTTTACAGCAGTGTTCTAGTGGTCTTTATCAAGCAGTGTTCTAGTGTTATCAGGCAGTGTCTCAGTGTTCCCTACAGGCAGATGTTTCTATGTTTTACATCATGTTTACTGTTTCAAGCAGTGTTCTATTGTTTACAGCAACTTTCTTTGTTTTTATACAACAGTTTCCTAGTTTCCTGATAGCAGTGTCTACTGTTTCTACACATTCTAATGTTTACAGCAGTGTTCATAGATTTTCTACATCAAGTTTCTCTTGTTGTTACAGCAGTTTCCTGTTTTCTTAGCAGTTTCTAGTTTCTACAGAAGTGTTTCCTGTTTCTCAGCCGTTTTCTGTTTACACCCGGTTAGGGTTACGGCAATTCTCCGAGATTTCTCACGAGTATAGTTTTCTAGCTCAGCAGTTTTTCTAGTGTTCTTACAGCGTGTTCTGTGTTCTACAGCCGTATTTCTATGTTCTACGCTCGCTGTTTAGGTTCTAGCAGTGTTCTGTGTTCTCGCGCTGTTCTATGTCTCTCAGCAGTTTTAGTTTCAACACAGGTTTCTCGTGGCTACCGCCCACATTCCTGTTCTAAGCAAGTGTTTCTAGTTCCTACAAGTTCTCTTATGTTCAGCAGGTATTTTTTCTACAATGCAGTTCTTACAGAATTCTGTGTTTACGGCAGGCTTGGTCCTAATTGCAGTGTTCTAGTGTTTACCAGCAGTCCCTTGGTTCTAGCAGTGTTTTAGTTGTTCTAACGCGTGTTTAGGTTCTTACGCGTTTCTTCTTCTGTACAGTGTTAGTTTCTACGGCAGTTGTTTAGTTGTCTAGCGTTTCTTTGTCTTACGCACTTTTCCGCTGTTCTACGCAGTTTCTAGTGTTACTACATGCGTTATCTTGTCTCCCTTCCACACGTTTCTATTGTTCACCTACCATCAGTTTTCTGTGTTTCTGTACGCAGTGTTCTAGATTCTACGCGCCAGTGTTTCTATTGTTCTCAGCTGTTTAGGTTGACAGCAGGTTTCTAGTTTCTACAGCAGTTTCTTGTTTCTACACGTCTTTAGTTTCTGTAGCGGTTCTAGTGTTCCAGCAGTTTCTAGTTTCTAACGCAGTTATATGGTTCTACGCAGATCCGTCTTTCTCTAGTGTTTACAGCAGTTTCTAGTTCTGTCAGCGAGAGGTTCTTACCTTTTATGTGCGCTAGCAGCGTGGAATCGGCCTCATGATTTGACCAGGTATGATGATCTCGTAGGAGACAGTTTAGTGCGTCCAATAATTTCAAGAGCACACCTACAACAATAAAACATTAGTTTAGTAAGTACTCATCCCTACACATCAGAGCAATATTTTTAGTAAGTATTACACGCCTACAAACATAAGATCATTGTATTAGTAAGTATTCACACCTCAAAAATCTGACCCATCAGCAACCCATGTTTAGTAAAGTATTCACGCCTATCAAACATATGACAGCACATTTGTTTTAGTAAGTATCTCACCCTACAATATGAAAGAGACATTGTTTTTATAAATATTTCACATCTACTGTGCATTGGTACTTGACATCCCATCACTATAAACCATTGATTTGCTTATCTAACAGCACAAGACATTGTGATATCATGCCACCAAGGATGACGCATTGAACCATCGTGTATCCTCCAGCCCATGCGCATGGCTCATGGCGTTGAATCATGGTCTATCATGCCAGCCTTGTATGATCGTCCTCTGAATGTGATATCCATGCAGCCCATGGTGATGTTTAGCCATTATATCATGCAGCCCATGAATGTGATTGAAATGTGAATATATGCAGCCCATGATGAATGTGACAATTAGATATTATGCCAGGCCCGGATGACGGCTTACATCTGTATCTGCAGCCCGGTGATCGGTTAATTGAATTCATGCTTCCCATGATGATGGTGGATCATGTGGTTCGATATGTTCACCGCTAGTGCTGTTGTGTCTCTGAGACCCGCTCGGGATGCCCACGTCAGTCTGTGTTAGTCACTAGTGTCGTGTGTCATTGGACCCCTCTGAGCCAGTCAGTCGATCCTCATGTATACCCTGTGTCGCTGATTCATTGATGACTTCCCGCTCTGAGCATCAGTTGTTTGTAGTCAACCTGTAGTGTGTGTGTATTTGATCCCCCGCTCTAAGCCGTCGTCTGTGTGTAGTCACTGTAGTGTTCTTCCTGTTCTAACACCGACTCTTCAGCCAGTCACGTCCTGTATGGTACACTTTGTGTCTGTGTCTTCTGAGACCCGCTTGGCCCAGTCAGTCCTCGTATGTAGTCACCTTTTAGTGCGTGTGTCTTCGATTGACTCCGTCTGGCCCAGTTCAGTCTGTATTAGTCACTGTCCGGGTCTGTGATCTGATCCCGCTCTGAGCCCAGTCCGTCTCGTGGTATTCACCTCGTGTACGTCAGCTTGCTTGCCTACTGTGTGACCCCCTCTGAGCTTCAGTCAGTCTTATGATTTAATTGTGATCAACGTATGCCGTTGTTTCTTGTGAACCCGCTCAGCCCAAGTCAGTCTTGTATTAGTCACCTAGTGTCGTAGTAGTCTCTCGACATGCCCGCTCTGAGCCCCAGTCAGCTGTACTGTGTCACTGCCAGTGTCGTGATTGTCTCCTGATACAGCACTCTCTAGGCCGTTCCGTCTGTGTTACGTCACCTTAGTGTAGTAGATTTGCTTTGATGACCCGCTCTACCCAGCGTCTCTGTGCTGTATACCTGTGACCGTGCTGTTTCTGATGACCGCTCGGACATCGTTGATTAGTCACTGTCAGTGTGTTACGGTCTCGGATACCGCTCTGCAGCGCCATTCGCCCAAGTTACTGAGTCTATATGTTTCACCTTGTAGTGTGTGTTGTCTCTGATAGAACCCGCTCTGAGCGTACGGTTCGCTCTCGCCAGGTTTGAAGTCGAGTCTCCTGTAGGATGCTCCGGCCTTCAGCTGTTTTCACTCCACAGGTACGCCTTCTCATCGAACTACCTATTACTACTCGCTTGTGCTGCTCGCCACGGAACTGGCGCTCTTAAGGAGGGCGAACAAACACGAGGTTAGAGTAGAGTCAGAATTCGATAGAGTAAGGAAGATGGTTAACCAGTAGACATTGTTGTCACACTTCTTGATTCATCTGTGATCTCTCATCGACATTTATGGGACCCTACAACCTTCATTTGAAAGCTTGATACCCCGTCCACCTCCATCCCATATCTGAGCACCCGTTGTATCTCTAGAGACCGCGATGTTTATTGGTCTGAAGCACCAACGTTATGACTCTAGAATGACTGGATTGTTATCTGTTGAGACACCATTAGTTTCTAGACCCTGACTGCTGATTGTATCTGGTCTGCGACACTCCAGTTAGTATCTCTTAGATGACCGTGCTTATCTGGTCTGACGACACCCCGTTGTGTCTCTAGATGCACTTGATGTATATCTGTCTGAACACCCAGTTAGCTTGATCCTGATCTTAACTGTGGAATATCTGTCTGAGACACCACCTTCTGTAGTGACCTTTTATATCTGTGTGTTATTGAAGTTGAGAGACACCCTCGTTACTGATCTCAGAATAGATGTTGATGTCTTCTCGTCTAGACCAGCTTAGTTGATCTCCTTGAAGACTTGATGTTATTTCTCGACCTTTACCTGATGAGAGGCAGGAGCGAACGAGAGGAGGGAGCGGGATGACAGCGAGGACTGAGAGCCGAGACAGAAGCAGAGTGAGGGAGACAGACGGGCTTGAATGGGCGATGGACACAGAGGAGGTTGAGAGGGGGCACGATGAGGGTGAGAGATACAGCAAGGGTGTATCAGTTGAGAGCGACAAGCAGGAAAGGCTGTAGTATGTGAGAGGAGAGAGGAGATGTAGACCGAGGAAGGGCGAGACAGAGCAGGTCGTAGGACGTCCAGATCGGGTAGACAGAGCGAAGATATCGTAGATGAGCAGCGAGGACAACAGCAGGGGTGATGAGGCGTTAAGAGACAGAAGTGAGGAATAGATGGGACGATGGAGGGGAGAGGGGAGACAGAGGAGGAGTGAGAGGGGAGACAGAGGAGGAGTGAGAGGGGAGACAGAAGAGGTGTAGGAGTGAGAGGGGAGAGGAAAATACATTGAAGAGGAGAGGAATGTGATGAATGGTCCTCTGTGTTATTAACGGTCCTCTGTGTTATTAACGGTCCTCTGTGTTATTAACGGTCCTCTGTGTTATTAACGGTCCTCTGTGTTATTAACGGTCCTCTGTGTTATTAACTTCACTAGGGTAGGGGGCAGCATTGGGAATTTTGGATGAAAAGCATGCCCAAATTAAACTGCCTGCTACTCAGCCATAAAAGCTAGAATRTGCATATAATAGTAGCACTCTGAAGTTTCTAAAACTGTTTGAATGATGTCTGTGAGTAAAACAGAACTCATATGGCAGGCAAAAACCTGAGAAAAAATCCAACCAGGAAGTGGGAAATCTGAGGTTTGTAGGTTTGCCTATCCAATATACAGTGTCTATGGGGTCATATTGCCCATAGACATTGGGCAACACCTCTTACAAAAACAAGTAGTGATGAAGTCAATCTCTCCTCCACTTTGAGCCAGGAGAGATTGACATGCATATTATTAATATTAGCTCACTGTGTACATCCTGGTCCCGTGTGGCTCAGTTGGTAGAACATGGCGCTTGCAACGCCAGGGTTGTGGGTTCAAATCCCACGGGGGGACCAGGATGAATATGTATGAACTTTCCAATTTGTAAGTCGCTCTGGATAAGAGCGTCTGCTAAATGACTTAAATGTAAATGTACATCCAAGAGCCAGCTGTGCTGCCCTGTTCTGAGCCAATTTWAATTTTCCTAAGTTCCTTTTTGTGGCACCTGACCACACGACTGAACAGTTGTCAGGCTGGTATGAATTATTCGGGAGACAGGTGCAGGAATGTGTAATAGTTGTTTTTTATTGTACCCAAATGACGGCGTGCCGTGTAAAGCCACRGGGACAAAGACCAAACAAACAAAAACACAGGGTTGAAACCGAAACCCCCAAAATTGAGGAGTACCTGGAATAAATAACACGCGCACAATGTTTAACCCACACGGGACGAGACCCGTAATCATCTGCACAATCCACACAGCACAGGTACTCACACGCACCAACGGACATTGTAACAACTATCGACAGCCCAGTGGCGAAACAAAGGGCACGTTTATACAAGTACTAATCAGTGGGAATAGGGGACAGGTGTACGTAATGAACGTTCCGGAGGGATCCGTGACAACAGAAGTCCAGGTGAGACAAAACTGTGTGTGTGTGTCAGTGTAGTATGTGTGAATGTGTGTGTGTGTGTGTGTGTGTGTGTGTGTGTGTGTGTGTGTGTGT
>NW_019944059.1:130214-139635 GCF_002910315.2 Salvelinus sp. IW2-2015 | reverse complement strand
TGGGATCTGTTCTAAAACTTTACACATACACTGCTGCGCATCTATGTGGCCAACATCTAAATTGACCTGGGCTGAAATATACATTGTGGCCTTTCTCATGCATTCAAGATGATGGTACAAGATGAGGGAAAAAAGGAAACCGCACACTGCTCTTGCAAGTGTCACTGATCTTTAAAAAGCTTTACTATCGGCTTCACGGCTTCGTCAGAGCTTTTGTGAGTTTTAAAAAAAAAATGTGCACCCTTATGTAGACCTAGGCCCACCCACATCCGTTCCACGCATCGAAAGTGGTTGGAGGCGAAGGAAAACAAATAAGTGCTACAAATATAACAATATGCATTTCATAATTTTGAATTAAGTGTGTAAAGACGATTAAACACGTCTGCAAAACCACAATGAGGACATCGACCTACCGAGCAAGTTTTCATAAATCATTGGGTACAGTGAAGAAAAACAGGGGCGTAATCATGGTTTAAAATTTACAACATAACATACATCGGCATTTCATCATTAAGACCTTTAGGAAATAATGTTCTGGAGGGTGGAGATCTAAAACATTATCTTTTACTCAGAGTATTATTAATATCACCTCCCCTGGCTCTGATATATCTTAACTTCTCTATGCACAAAATCTAAAAAGGTAGAAATGTCATGTTTTGGCATAAAATGTACTGCGACTGGATAATCCCTGTCGTTTCTCCTGATTTGAATTTTTATGTTCTCCGATTCTCTGTTTGAGTGAGCGAGAGGTTTTACCTACATAGCACAGCCCGCATGGACATTTAATCATGTAGATAACATGGGGGTGAACAGTAATAATGTCAATAATTAATTTGGAACCGTTTTCCTGTATGTGGGTGGCAGAAATATTCACTCTTCATCATATTGTTGCACTGTGCGCATCCTCTGCATTTATAGCTACCATTTGGAAGARGGCGTAAAAGAGCCTGGCTGATTTTCTTTTGTGGTTGGCACGAACCAATTTATCACGTAAATTGCGACCTCTCCTATACACAATAGTTGGTGGATATTTAAATTCAGCCGGCAAAGCTGGATCCGATGACAAAAGATGCCAGTGTTTTCTTGACAGCGTCTCCAACTTTTCGCGAGTTCAAAGTCTATTTGGTTGTGAACATTACGGAGTGTTCTTTGGCTTTAGCGGTCTTTGTTGTAGCATTTCATCGTGTTTTTACCAATACCAAATTAAGAGCTTCACCTACACATTGTGGCGAATAGCCTCTTCTTAGAAACCTAATGCGCATCTCTGCTGCTTTTTCTAGATAGTCCTCTGTTGAGTGGCATATACGGCGCAGTCTGAAAAACTGGCTTCTAGGAAGTCCTCTTTTTAATGGCCCAGGGTGAAAGCTGTCCCCCTGTAATATAGTATTTCTGTCCGTTTCTTTTCTATACAGAGTTGTAAACAGGGTTCCATTTGATTTCTCAATCCACATAGAGGTAATGAACACGTTGAGTGTCACATTCAATAGTGAATTTGAGATTGGGGTCAATGTCGTTGAGTAGTGCCATAAAATCTGACAGCTCTTTTTCCAATGTTAAACTGTTTAAACCCGTTATTTTTTTTTTTTTTATTTTTTTTTTATTGGTGAGATCTTGTTTATAAAGTCTATAGAGTCTTTCACATAAGATGACAATGCTTGCACATGAGTTTTAATAAAAGAGTGTACAAAGATCGACAACGGCTCTAGTATTGAGCCTATTCCTGCAACCACTGGTCTGCCTGGATAATTGCCTTGTTGTGTTTTAGGTTTGTGTAATTTCGGTAAAATGTACATGTGTAACAGTATAACTTTAGTCCGTCCCCTCGCCCCGACCAGGGCGCGAACCAGGGACCCTCTGCACACATCAGCAACAGTCACCCACAAAGCATCGTTACCCATCGCTCCACAAAAGCCGCGGCCCTTGCAGAGCAAGGGGAACTGAATCTCTTCTTTGTATTTGTCATAGTCTAAAACAACCACAGCACCCCCCCTTGTCTGCAGGTTTTATAACCAAAGATGAATCTTTCATTAAGTGCCTGTTCTTCTGTTCTAGTGAGGTTCTTCTGAATGTGGTTTGTTTGTCTCGTATATACTGACATGGCTTCTTGTTCCACTAACCTACAATAGGTATTAATCGAGGAGTTGTTAACCATGGGACAGAATTTGCTTTTGGGCTTAAAATGGGTACCAGATCTTTGATGCGTTTCTAGGCCCGAAACAGTGTTTTGAGAAAACACGTGCTTAAATTTAATCTCATGAAAGAATTTAAAACAGATCTACTTTCGTATCGAATTGTTTATCTGTACATGTAGGTACAAAAGAGAGGCCCTTAAATAAGACTGAGACTTGCGCGTCAGTAAGGTCTTTTTTGGAGAGGTTAATTACCGCGTCCTGCTGTAGCTCCCTGTCCACGGCCTGTGTTCCTGGTCTCCTCTTCGACCGCTTGCCTCTCCTACATCTTTTATTTTCTTTCGTGGAGCCTTGTGTTCCTTTCGGGCTAAAAAAGCAGTCTGTGTGTTTGCAATGGTAGCTGGAGTCGCTGTCTGTAGGGAATTCACTCTCAGTTAAGTTTCCATGTCCTCCCGCTGCTGCATATCGGCGTCCCCAGGTCAGTGGTGCGTCCCTACGTCGGCCTTCCCATGCTCCTGTCCTTGGGCCTCTCCATGCTCCTGTCCTTGGGCCTCTCCATGCTCCTGTCCTTGGGCCTTCCCATACTCCTGTCCTTGGGCCTTCCCATGCGTACACCTGGTTGAGCTGGTAGTCCTCAGTGTCTCGCTGATATTTCTTGATATTTGTTGCTCGTAGAAAGTCTCTACGTTTCCCAATGGACTGGTTGATCGTGTCGTCTATGGCTGTGAAGTTTGGGCCTAGAATCTCCTTCATTATAACCTCTTTATAACCTCATGTTCGCTGATCTTAACTTCAACTTCTTTTACTTCCTTCGACACATGTTCAACGATTAATAGGATTAAATCTAAAAAATAACATTTGTTGAGGATTTCACCCCATTTCTGAACGAAAGTTGTTGTTTTTCCCTATTGTAGGCTCCTTCTGTATTCTCAGTCCTCTTGGAATGCGCTTGTTGCGCCAATACTACGAGTTGATGATGGTACAAAAAGAATACAAAAGAACGGTTGTTTTTTAAATTATCTTTTACCAGATCTATTGTGTTATATTCGCCTACATTCCTTTCACATTTCCACATACTTCAAAGTGTTTCCTTTCAAATGGTACCAAGAATATGCATATCCTTACTTCAGGTCCTGAGCTACAGGCAGTTAGATTCAGGTATGTCATTTTAGGCGAAAATTGAAAAAAAATTGCGGATCCTTAAGAGGTTTTAAGGATCCTTTTGGTCTCAGACTTGGCATTCCGGTATCGCTTGCCGTGCAGTAGCAGAGAGAACAGTCTATGACTTGGGTGGCTGGAGTCTTTGACAATTTTTAGGGCCTTCCTCTGACACCGCCTGGTATAGAGGCCCTGGATGGCAGGAAGCTCGACCCCAGTTATGTACTGGGCCGTACACACTACCCTCTGTAGCGCCTTGCAGTCGGAACGCTAAGCGGTGATGCAACCAGTCAGGATGCTCTCGATAGTGCAGCTGTTGAACTTTGAGAATCGGAGGTCCCATGCAAAATCTTTTCAGCCTCATGAGGGGGAATAGACGTTGTCGTGCCCTCTTCATGACTGTCTTGGTGTGTTTGGACCATGTCCTTAATGCCAAGGAACTTGAAGCTCTCGACCTGCTCCACTACTTCGCCTTCTCCTGACACCGCCTGGTATAGAGGCTGTTGATGTGGATGGTGGTGCGTTTGGCTTTCCATTTCCTGAAGTCCACGATCAAATCAAATCAAATGTATTTATATAGCCCTTCTTACATCAGCTGATATCTCAAAGTGCTGTACAGAAACACAGCCTAAAACCCCAAAACAGCAAGCAATACAGGTGTAGAAGCACGTGGGGCTAGGAAAAACTCCCTAGAAAGGCCAGAACCTAGGAAGAAACCTAGAGAGGAACCAGGCTATGAGAGGTGGCCAGTCCTCTTCTGGCTGTGCCGGGTGGAGATTATAACAGAACATGGCCAAGATGTTCAACGATGAGTGCTTTTGTCTTGCTGACGTTGAGGGAGAGGTTGTTGTCCTGGTACCACACTGCCAGGTCTYTGACCTCCCTATAGGCTGATCAGTCCTACCACCRTTGTGTCATCGGCAAACTTWATGATGGTGTTGGRGTCGTGCGTGGCCGTGCAGTCGTGGGTGAACAAGGAGTAAAGGAGGGGACTAAGCACACACCCCTTGAGGGTCAGCGTGGCGGATGTGTTGTTACCTACCCTCACCACTTGTCCAGGATCCAGTTGCAGACGGAGATGTTCAGCCCCCAGGGTCCTGAGATTGGTGATTAGCTTGGAAGGGACTACGGTGGTCTGCTTAAAAGATGTAGGTATTACAGACAGGGTTAGGGAGAGGTTGAAAATGTCAGTGAAGACACTTGCCAGCTGGTCAGCGCTTGCTCTAAGTATGCATCCTAGTAATCCGTYTGGCCTTGTGAATGTTAACCTGTTTAAAAGGTCTTACTCACATTGGCTAYGGAGAGCGTGATCACACAGTSATCCGGAACAGCTGGTGCTCTCATCCATTGTTCAGTGTTCCTTGCCTCGAAGTGAGCCTAGGAGGCATTTAGCTTRTCTGGTAGGCTCGCRTCACTGGGCAGCTCGCGGCTGGRTTTCCCTTTGTRATCCGTGATAGTTTGCAAGCCCTGCCACATCCGACGAGCGYCAGAGCCRGTGTAGTRSGATTCTATCTYAGTCCTGTTTGACGCTTTGCCTGTTTGATGATTCRTCGGAGGGCATAGMGGGATTTCTTAASTGTCCGGATTAGTGTYCCGCTCCTTRAARRCGGCAGCTCTAGCCTTTAGCTCAGTGSGGATGTTGCCTGTAATCCATGACTTCTGGTTGGGTATTGTACATACGGTCACAGTAGGGAYGACGTCGTCAATWCACTTATTGATGAAGCYGGTGACTGAKGTGGTRWWCTCCTCAATGCCATTGGATGAATCCCGGAACATATTCCAGTCTGTGCTGCAAAACAGTCCTGTAGCTTAGYATCCGCTTCATCGTACTACCTGTGTGAGTATTTGCTTGTAAGCAGGAATCTGGAGGATAKAATTATGGTCAGATTTGCCAAATGGAGGGCGRGGGAGAGCTTTGTACATGTCTGTGTGTGGAGTAAAAGTGATTTAGATTTTTTTTYCCTCTGGTTGCACATTTAACATGCTCATAGAAATGAGGTCAAAYAGATAAGTTTCCCTGCATTAAAGTCCCCGGCCACTAGAAGCGCCACCTGTGGATAAGCATTTTCTTGTTTRCWTATGGCCCTAYACAGCTCGTTAAGTGGGGTCTTAGTGCCAGCTTCGGTTTGTGGTGGTAAATAGACAGCTACGAAGATGAAAAATCTCTTGGTAAAATAGTGTGGTCTACAGCAATATCATAAGGTACTCTACCTCAGGCGAGCAAAAACTTGAGACTTCCTGAATATTAGAGATCACGCACCAGCTATTGTTGACAAAGAGACACACACCACCACCCTTGATCTTACCGGAGGCAGCTGTTCTGTCCTGCCGATGCACAGAAAACCCAGCTAACTCTATATTATCCAATGTGTCGTTCAGCCACGACTCACTGAAACATATATATAGTTTTAATGTCCGTTCATAGATAGTCTCGAACGAGACTCATCCAGTTTATTCTCCAGTAAATACACATTTTGCCAGTAGAATGGCGGGTAAAGGCAGGATAAACGGTTTTCTCTAGCAGGATAAAAGGTTTCTCTAACAGGATAAAAGGTTTCTCTAGCAGGATAAAGGTTTCTTAACAGGATAAAAGGTTTCTCTAGCAGGATTCAAGTCTCTGTAGTAACTAGTAGTCATTCCAGAGGACATACAGAGACTCATTGAGTCACATACAATAGACAGACACCACACATTCTGATTCAATAAGCATCTACACATTCAGCCACATACACGCGTGGAGCAGGACCAGAGATGGGAGATTGAGCTCATGGAAAAATTGATATAGTAGGTGCAAAGGAGATAGTTCGCAGAGCAAACAAACTCTAATTACATTACAGCACTGTTATGATAAATCACTGAATGTAATTTATTACATGGTTACAGAACATAGACAAAGAAAAAGAAAGAAGAAAGAAGAGAGAAGAGAGAAGAAGAGAAAGAGAGAGCGAGAGAGAGAGAGAAGAGCAAGAGAGAGGAGCAGAGAGAGCAGAGAGAGAGAGAGAAGAAGAGAGAGAGAGAGAGAAGAGAGGAGAGAGAAAGAGAAGAGAGAGAGGTGGAGAGAGAAGAACAGAGAGAGAGAGCAGAGAGAGAGAGAGAGAGCAAGAGAGAGAGAGAGAGCAAGAGAAGAGAGAGAGTAGACAAGAAGAAAGAGAAAGAGAGAAAGAGAGAGAGAAGAGAAAGAGAGAGAAAGAGAGAGGTGAGAGAGAAGAAAGAGAGAGAGAGAGAGAGAGCAAGAGAGAGAGAGAGAGAGAGCAAGAGAGAGAGAGAAGAGAGCAAGAGAAGAGAGAGAGAGAGAGAGAGAGAGGGAGAAGAGAGAGAGAGAGAGAGAGAGAGAGAGAGAGAAAGACAGAGAGAAAAGAGAAAGAGAGAGAGACAGAGAGAGAGAGCAAGAGAGAGAGAGAGAGAGAGAGAGTAAGACAGAGAGAAAGAAAGAGAGAGAGAGAGAGAGAGGAAGAGAGAGGAGAGAGAGGTGGAGAAGAAGAAAGAGAGAGAGAGAGGAGAGTGGGTTAAGTGTTATATGTCCAACCTTGTTTGTTTCTTGTGTCTAATTGGCTAAGGTCTAGCCTGGTTGCATGTGTATTGTGATTAGTCTCACATTACCTGGGAGAGGCCAGGGTGTAAAACCATCTGAACACACACACACACACACAGACACACAGCGTGACTACCACAGCTCTGAGGAACTCAGGGGTGAACCTTTCTGCTCTGAGCTCCAACTCTGTAATAGAACATGCTCTCATCAACTCAACTTCATTCGGTTTTTTTCTCAAGCAATTTGGAAGAAAAATGGCATCCTCAAAAATAAAAAATTATGAAGTTATACACTACAGTTCAAAGTTTGGGGTCACTTAGAAATGTTTTCTTGTTTTTTTTAAAGGAAAGCACATTTTTTGTCCATTAGAAAACGTAAATTGATCAGAAATACAGTGTAGACATTGTTAAGGTTGTAAATGACTATTGTAGCTGGAACGGCAGATTTTTATGGAATATCTACATAGGCGTACAGAGGCCATTATCAGCAACTCAACTCCTGTGTTCCAATGGCACGTTGTGTTACCTAATCAAGTTTATCATTTGGAAAGGCTAATTGATCATTAGAAAACACTTTTGAAATGATGTTAGCTCAGCTGAAAACTGTTCTGATTAAAGAAGCAATAAAACTGTCCTTCTTTAGACTAGTTGAAGTGTCTGGAGCATCAGCATTTGTGGGTTCGATTACAGGCTCAAAATGGCCAGAAAAAGCACTTTCTTCTGAAACTCGTCACCTTAAACCTTGCTGGAGTATTGAAACAATCATCCTGCGATGTCCTGAAACATGACAATGGTGTGTTGTAACTTAATCTAGTGTTGTGCAACACCTTGCGGGGGACTGAAGCACTACGAGAACAGGTTGAAAACACTATGTCCAGTTAAGTGCAGAATTAGATCTCTTTGTCTGGTGTCTTAATGTTTCACACTGTTTCTAGTGTTTGATCACTTGCCGTTGTAGACCGTTTTGGCAGGCATTGTCTCACACACACACAGTGTTCAAACCACCAGCACTACTGGAGGTCAACTGAAGAACTGAGGCCTTTCCATTGGCTATTACGAATGTGGGAATGGGTGATGAAGCAACATATTAAGCTGGATTTACTTATTTTGGTTAAATTAAATGAAACAAATCATTGAAACGATTGCCTTTAAAAAAAATATATTTTGTAGGTATTTTTTGACATTTTTTTTGACCAGTTTATGAAATTGAAAAATGGAAATTAGAGAGAGGTGGGAGAAACGGATTGAAGGTAAGGAGCGGGGAATTGACCCAGGTCTTCGGTGGGGAGAGGGGTGACGTGTTTCATGCTGGAGGCGTTACTGTTGACCACGGGCCTGCACAACCTTGCATTCCACTTTAATTAAGTGTATGTATGTTAGGTTTTTTGTTGTAGTCAATTTCATTCACATCCTGAAATCTTCTTTTTTTCTTTTTTTTTTTTACATGTGGGTAAAACAATGTAAACGAAATGTAACCATTCTTCACTTGCCCTCCTGTTTTTAATCTATTTCAAAAATAAAAATCAAAGGTGAATCCACCAAAATATTCTCCATAGGCCTATCCTTATTGATTATTCATAATCAATTACTTAGGATATAAATACATTTGCATTTCCAAACCATTGATTGTAATGAGAAACACAGTTTGTGTTTTGATGCTGTGTTTTACATGAGCACTAACCCCCCCCTGAAAAAAAACATGTCACAAGGTTCTTTAATAACACCTATAATCCAGGTTAAAGGCATTGTCACAAACGTTCTTTAATAACACATATAATCAGGTTAAAGGCATGTCACAACGTTCCTCTTAATAACAACATATAATCCAGGTTAAGCATGTTCAAAACGTTCTCTTAATAACACATATAATAGGTTAGGCATGTCACAACACGTCTTCATCTTAATAACACATATAATCAGGTTTACAAGGCATGTACACCTAATCCAGGACCTTCTCTTAATAACACATATAATTCAGGTTAAGGGCATGGTCAACATTCTCTTATAACACTATAATCAGTTAAAGGATGTCACAAAACCGTTTCTCTTAATAACACCTATAATCAGGTAAAGGATTCAACGTTTCTTATTAAACATCTGACTATAATCAGGTTAAAGGCATGTCAACAAACGTTCTCTTAATAACAGACCTATATCAGGTATAGGCATGTCACAACAGTCTCATTAATAACACTATAATAGTTAAAGGCATGTCACTACGTTCTCTTAATAACACATATAATAGGTTAAAGGCATGTAGCACACGTTTCTCTTATTAACACATAATAAGGTCAGGTTAAGCATGTCACAAACAGTTCACTCTACATAACACTATAATCAGGTAAGGCATGTTCCATACAACGTTCTCTTATTAACAGACTATAATAGGTTTAAAGGCATGTTCACAACGTTATCTTAATAACACTATAATCAGGGGTTAAAGGCTGTCACAACGTTCCTCTTAATAACACCTTATAATCAGGATTAAAGTTGATGCCAACGGCCAGGATGCACAACTGAAATGCTTCAACCAGAATGTGTCTTCCTCCGCATTTACACCCACTCCACCCACGAGAGCAGATGTCCATTTAAACACGTCCCCG
>NW_019944059.1:97787-127880 GCF_002910315.2 Salvelinus sp. IW2-2015 | reverse complement strand
GGCTGGGTGGCTGCCAACATGTCTCCTCCCCAACCTCCATTCCCTCCCCCCAACCCCACCCAGCCAACATGTCTCCTCCCCAAACCCCACCCAGCCAACATGTCTCCTCCCCCAACCCCACCCAGCCAACATGTCTCCTCCCCAACCTCCCATTCCATCCACACACTCATGTGTTCTGGTAAACTGTTTGCCACTAGTGGCAGTACATGTTGTTGCCACAGGTTTGCCACAAACTATGCAGTCTATCAAGCGATTTGATGTCTCATTCTATCTGGTAACATGAAAAACATACACGAAATGGCTTGATGTGTTTTATTTATGGAATGTAAAGTACATTAAATGTTTAGCGATACCGTATATTGAGTAGAGTTAGCTTAAACAGATTTTTTGCCATTTACAATAGCTCAATTACTTCAGTCTTTTGTCATGAGCAATCTGTCTTTTCTTCTGTCTCTGTGAAAGTGTTGATTGAAGAGAGAGAGGAGAGAGAGAGAGAGAGAGAGAGAGAGAGAGAGAGATGTTTGCTGTCATGTAAAGTCATTCACCGGCAGGAACGAGGCGTGTGGCCTTTCACTCAATACCATATCTCGACGTCTCAGAGACTATAGCTTTTTAATAATGAACCGTTCTGTAATCCGTCAAAACATTCTTGTATATTCATTGTCGTGCTCTATTCCGCTGGTGCAGTTCCAGTCATGCGTTATTGTTGGTGATTAAAATAGCATTGCGCACTAATTGCATCTAATGGTGGCTTAATGAGGAGTGTCACGGAAGAATTATATAAGAGGATTGTGGGTAAAACATTTTTTACTGCGCTAATGATGTCAGAATGTGGTCCAACATGTCAGAATGTGGTCTAAAATGATGTCAGAATGTGGTCTAAAATGATGTCAGAATGTGGTCTAAAATGATGTCAGAATGTGGTCTAAAATGATGTCAGAATGTGGTCTGAAATTATGTCAGAATGTGGTTTAAAATTATGTCAGAATGTGGTTTAAAATTATGTCAGAATGTGGTCTGAAAATTATGTCAGAATGTGGTCTAGCATGATGTCAGAAGTGGTCTAAAAATGATGTCAGAATGTGGTCTAACATGATGTCAGAATGTGGTTCTAAAATGATGTCAGAATGTGGTTCTAAAATGATGTCAGGAATTTGGTCTATAAATGATGTCAGAATGTGGTCTAAAATATGTCGAATGTGGTTTAAATTATGTCAGAATGTGGTTTAAAAATAATGTCAGAATGTGGTTCTAAAATTGATGTCAGAATGTGGTCTAAAAGATGTCAGAATTGGTCTAAAATGATGCCAGAATGTGGTCAAAAATTATGTCAGAATGTGGTCTAAAATGATGTCAGAATGTGGTCTAAAAATGATGTCAGAATGTGATCTAAAATGATGTCAGAAGGTCTCCAACATGTCAGAATGTGGTTTAAATTATGTAAGAATGTGGTCTAGCATGATGTCAGAATGTGGTCTAACATGATGTCAGAATGTGGTCTAAAATTATGTCAGAATGTGCGTCTAAAATGATGTCAGAATGTGTTCTAAAATGATGTCAGAATTGTGGTCTAAAATTGATGTCAGAATGTGGATGTGTCTAACATGGAATTGTCAGAATGTGGTTTCTAAAATGATGTCAGAATTGTGGTTCTAAAATGATGTCAGAACTGTGGTCTAAACATGATGTCAGAATGTGGTCTTTAAAATGATGTCAGAAATGTGGTCTAAACATGTTGTTCAGAATGTGGTCTAAAGATTGATGTCAGAATGTGGTCTAAAATGATGTCAGAATTGTGGTCTTAAAATGATGTCAGAATGTGGTCTAAAATGATGTCAGAATTGTGGTCTAAAATTGACTGTCAGAATGTGGTCTAAAATGGCCAACATGTCTCCTCCCCCGACACGGTAGCGTCCCACCTGGCCATCATACGGTGAAATTGCAGAGCGCCAAATTCAAAATACTGCCCCCTACCCAAGAGAGGTTAACCGTTAAAAACAAATCAGAGGGATTAGAAAAATATGTTGGAAAATATGAAGGAAGCTATCTAGCAACCTTTCAAAGTTGTCTGGTGAGTGTCTAACTTATTATGTATGGTCTCACTGAAGACCTCAATGACTTTCAACATGGCACCGTTATAGGAAGCCAGCTTTCCATCAAGTCAGTTTGTCAAATTTCTGCCCTGCTAGAGCTGCCCTGGTCAATTGTAAGTACTGTTGTTGTGAAGTGGACACATCTAGGAGCAACAACGGCTCAGCCATGATGTGGTAGGCTACATAAGCTCAGAATGGGACCACCGAGTGCTGAAGCGCGTAGTGTGTAAAAATCATCTGTCCTCGGTTGCAACACTCACTAATAAGTTCCAAACTGTCTCTGGAAGCAACTTCAGCGCAAGAACTGTTTGTCGGGAGCTTCATGAAAAGAGTTTCCATGGCCGAGCAGCCGCACACAAACCTAAGATCATCATATGCAATGGTAAGCGTCAGCTAGAGTGGTGTAAAGCTGCTATTGGACTCTGGAGCAGTGAAACACGTTTGGTGAAGGAGGAATAATGGTCTGGGGCTGTTATCCATGGTTCGGGCCCCTTAGTTTCAATGAAGGGAACTTTTAACGCTACAGCATACAATGACATTCTAGATGATTTTGTGGTTCCAACTTTGTGGCAACAGTTTGGGGAAGGTCCTTTCCTGTTTTAGCATAACAATGCCCCTGTGCACAAAGCGAGGTCCACACATAAATGGTTGGTTGATATCAGTGTGGAAGAACTTGACTGGTCTGCACAGAGCCCTGACCTCAACCCCATTGAACACATTTGGGATGAATTGGAATGCTGACTGTGAGACAGGCCTAATCGCCCAACATCAGTGCCCGACCTCACTAATCCTCTTGTAGCTGAATGGAAGCAAGTCCCTTCAGCAATGTTCCAGAAGAGTGGAGACTGTTATAGTTGCAAAGGGTGGACCAACTCCATATTATGTTTTTGGAATGAGATGTTCGACGTGCAGGATACTCCAGGCATGATGGGTTATTTTTTTTACAAAAACATTAGACTTGAATTTGATGAGTTTTGTTTTGATTGACTAGTCTGGCGTGACTCACAGTGAGAGCTGTGACCACTCTGGTCTGGAATGGAGTCTGTTTATTAACGTAATATTTGCTCATAAATTGTGCAACAGGGATGGATTGGTTCTCTCAAATGTTTTAAATTTTTTCTGTGACCTCTCATTGGTCGACGCTCAGGGGCTTTGTGTGGCCTCTCATTGGTCGACGCTCAGGGGCTTTGTGTGGCCTCTCATTGGTTGACGCTCAGGGGCTTTGTGTGGCCTCTCATTGGTCGACGCTCAGGGTCTTTGCCGTACGTATTTGAGTGAGAACTATACAAAGGAGAGCCAACCAGTAAAAGCACAGGCCCCATTCATTATTGATGCATTGCGCAACAACATCAAAGAACTATTCCAGACTGAGAGGCAGGAAGACTTCGAGAGTTTGGTGTTAGCCAGACTAATTATTAACTGCAATGGAAAATTATTTTTTGTCTGCTTTACTACAGATTGCTCAGGACTTCTCCATTTTAAACCCGGACTGCTGGGAAACTCACTGACAACTGGATTGTGGTTTTCAAGGACAAAAAACGTTGCTTCGCCAGCCGAGAGAAGCAGACACAAGATCTTTTCTTTTCAAAGTGCAGGTATAGTTTGAAGTGATTATATAATTTTTTTCAGAGTTCCCCGTTGTTTTGAACGCACTGAAGCCAGAAGTTGAAGATTTCCGAGTTGTCAGTTATTTTGAATGTGACATTAGAATTCGGTTCATTATTTAGCTCGATAGCTAGCTAGATACATGTCTAAACAAAATACTCCACTATGCAAATAATAATTTCACTGTACCGTTTTCACCTTCTGTGTCCTGTACATGTGACAAATAAACTTAGATTTTATTTGATATAGTGTGTATAGAGTACTGAGGAGAACAACATGACCTGCACACACAAGTCAGATTAGAATACAGGCCAAGGACTAGATAGTGTAGTTTTACTACTACTTTTGGCTACTACTTTCACCACATTTA
The DNA here is from genome assembly GCF_002910315.2 of Salvelinus sp. IW2-2015. Lineage (NCBI taxonomy): Eukaryota > Metazoa > Chordata > Actinopteri > Salmoniformes > Salmonidae > Salvelinus > Salvelinus sp. IW2-2015. The sequence goes on along the minus strand of NW_019944059.1, from coordinate 123,812 downwards.
GTTTTGACAATCTTTGGTTGTTCACTAAACTTTAATCCTTAACGAGATGGGTGGGGCTAAAGCTTAAGAGGGTGTGAACGATGCTGAGTGGGTGTAGACAAAGAAGAGCTCTCAAGTAGGTGTACCAAAAACATTCATGGGCCATTTTCTCAAAAGTAAGGGTTTCAAGTTCATCAACTTTCAAAGTAGAATTACTTTCACATGGTTCCTCAATACCATTTTCTGAGTCTCTAATTTAATCCGAAGTAGAAAAAAAAATACCATTTCACATTTTGCTACATAGGACCGAATCCAGTTGGTCACATAATTAAATTTTTTGTTGAAGCTGGGCTGAAGCGCATTCTGTTACGCTTTCATTTTATCACAACAAAATATTTTAAATACAAATGTTACATTTTGGGGATAGCGAAAAGTGCTTTATAAATGAAATCCAGTTATTTAGTAATGAGTCATTAGTGCGTGTTCTTAGCAGTGACCTTCAAATATAATATTTTACACTTGTTCTGTGTAATAATGTTTTAACTCAACCGTTATATAGACCGTTATTGTATGGCAAAACAGCGTGATGTTCTGTCACCTAAGCTTAAGATGATTGGCTCTGTCTGACAGATCTGTGTTTAATACCACTTAAGACTGTGTATCAATACACGCATGTTATTCTCAGTTTACAATCTGAGCATCAAGTTAAGCTGAGGCTTTAGTCTGATGTTTCGACTGTTTTGTTCATGAAGTAATATAAATCCATTTTAATCAGCAATCCTATCTTATGAAATATTATCTTGTGAAATATTATCTTATGAAATAATACGTACTAAGACAATAGGGCCCTGTTTAAATTTGCCATTTAAAACAAGTATATATTCTTGTACATTGGACATTTCTCCGACGTGCGGTGATGCAGGCAATACTATAAAATGTTTTTGACCTTCTACATATGATCTTGATTGTGTGTTGGAAAGGAAGGGGCTGGGATAGTAGAGAAGGCAATTGTAACGGCAGCCTTCCTCCTCTTCACGAGAAGAGAGGGTGTAACAGGGGTCGGACCAAGACGCAGCGTAGTTGGTGCTCAACATATTTAATAATGATAAACAGTGAACACTTAACAATTACAAAATAACAAAATGTGGGAAACCGATACAGTCCTAGCTGGTGCAGCGAAAACACAGAGACAGGAAACAACCACCCACAAACCCCAACACAAAACAAGCCACCTATATATGATTCCCAATCAGAGACAACACAAAACACCTGCCTCTGATTGAGAACCATATTAGGCCAAACATAGAAACAGACAAACTAGACACACAACATAGAATGCCCACCCAGCTCACGTCCTGACCAACACTAAAACAAGCAAAACACACTAACTATTTTAATAAAATGTATTAGGATTACATTGAAAATAACCCAAGGGTTACCTGGGTCCATCCCCCAAGCAATTTGATGGGTTTATGTTACAACCTAACACACTGAGTTGTTTTAACCCAGCAATATAGTCTAATTTACCCAGCAACCCAGCAACTGGGTCAAGCGCTCAAACCAAGGAGCACAACTCGACCCTGCTGGGTTGAATTAACCCAATGCTGTGTATGTCCAATATTAACCCAGTACCTGGTTGTCAAAATAACCCAAATGGTGTTATTTTTAACCAATCTTTTTTTTTTTTTTACAATAATTAATTTTGGAAAAATGATTAAGTGCCATATTTTGCATAACTCAATTCCTACCTTTTAAGATGCTGGGGAAAAAAAGCAGTAATACTTTTCAGTGTCCAATTATTATTATTATTATTATTATTATTATTAGTATTATTAGTATTGTTATTATTTGTATTATTATTATCATTATTTATTGTTATCATTATTATTAATATTATTTTTGTCAGCATTAGTAATAATATTATTATTTTCAATATTATTATTACTATTATTCACTAGTATCATTATTATTAATATTATTATCACTATTATATTAATCATTATATTCATTATTGTTATTATTATTAGTATTGTTGTTGGTATTATTGTTATTATTATTACTATTATTGTTTATTATATTGATATAATCTTTATTATTATTATTATCATCAATATGTTTTGTTGTTGTTGTTGTTATTATTAGTATCATCGTTATTGTCATTATCATTATTATTGTTAAATCATTATTATCAAAATTGTTATACTTTTTTTGTTGTTTTTATTATTAGTAGTATTGTTATTATTTGTAATAATATTATTATTGTTATCATCATAATTATTATTTTTGTTATTATTATTATTTTTATTATTATCATCATTATTATTATTATTATTGTTATTATTATTATTGTGTTTTAATGTTTCAGTACATGCATTGAACTAGCTTTGGACCAAACACTTCCGCAGGGCTACTAACTCCAAAGTTCACTTTAAAAGGCAATAGTTCTGAACTAGGTTTGATTTACCTTTTAATTAAAACACATTTTAAATGTTCTTTTAAACTCCTATTGTTTGAAATCTATTGATCAGTTCTCACTTGGCTCATGTAAATAATGATGTTGTTTCCTCTTTAAACAGGTCAACATCCCCATCCCGTCACATTTATCTCATGGACATGTTGTATAAAACGATGAAATAAACAGTTTCTTTTGGAAATATCTCGTCTTTGCTCTTTTCTTCAGTACCATGCTGATGATTCAAAAATGTATTGGATTTATTTGTATCTGTTAAGACATTGAATACATGTTTAGCAAATCTACTACATTTAGTATGTTTAGTGTTTTCTCTGAGAAGTAAGTTCATTTAAATCTATATGTGATTTAGTTGATGTAGATGCAACATTTCAATGTTAAGACACAGTAACCAAAAACCTGATCTTATTTTGCATATTCATATGGAGTTTGCAGCAAATTTGCAAACAATACAAGGTTCGCCACAAGTGTCCCAGAATTGTTTGCCCAAAAAACTAAATTGCATTTGAAAATATAAGCTTGACTCAAATTTACAGGAACAGTTTGCCACAACATATGTTTGTTTGTGAAAATATGAGGTTGTCTCAAATTTGCAACAAATTGGCCAAAGGTTTGCCACAATTGTTTTCCATGAGCTTGTTATTTTGGTACATTTAGTTCCTGATGTTAACTCATAATGTAACTCAGCTGTAACCGGTTCCCTACACACTTTTCTTGCATTTGCTAACATCATTACAACTTAAACTCTACTACCCACTTGTCTCTGTCTGCCTGTAGCCTAATCACTTCTCTGTCTGTCTGTAGCCTAATCACTTCTCTGTCTGCCTGTTGCCTAATATCACTTCTCTGTCTGCCCTGTAGCCTAATCACTTCTCTGTCTGCCCTGTTGCCTAAATCACTTCTCTGTCTGCCTGTTGCCTAATCACTTCTCTGTCTGTCTGTAGCCTAATCACTTCTCTGTCTGCCTGTTGCCTAATCACTTCTCTGTCTGCCTGTAGCCTAATCACTCTCTGTCTGTCTGTATCCTAATCACTTCTCTGTCTGCCTGTTGCCTAATCACTTCTCTGTCTGTCTGTAGCCTAATCACTTCTCTGTCTGCCTGTAGCCTAATCACTTCTCTGTCTGCCTGTAGCCTAATCACTTCTCTGTCTGCCTGTAGCCTAATCACTTCTCTGTCTGCCTGTTGCCTAATCACTTCTCTGTCTGCCTGTAGCCTAATCACTTCTCTGTCTGCCTGTTGCCTAATCACTTCTCTGTCTGTCTGTAGCCTAATCACTTCTCTGTCTGCCTGTAGCCTCACCACTTCTCTGTCCGTCCTGTATCCTAATCACTTCTCTGTCTGCCTGTAGCCTACCCACTTCTCTGTCTGTCTGTATCTAATCACCTCTCTGTCTGTCTGTAGCCTAATCACTTCTCTGTCTGCCTGTACCTACCCACTTCTCTGTCCGTCTGTATCCTAATCACTTCTCTGTCTGCCTGTAGCCTACCCACTTCTCTGTCTGTCTGTATCCTAATCACCTCTCTGTCTTTCTGTAGCCTAATCACTTCTCTGTCTGCCTGTAGCCTACCCACTTCTCTGTCTGTCTGTATCCTAATCACCTCTCTGTCTGTCTGTAGCCTAATCACTTCTCTGTCTGCCTGTAGCCTAATCACTTTTCTGTCTGTTTGAGTTGATGATATAATTAGCAATGCATAAAAAACTATGCAACACATCTATAGGGAACCCTAAACATGAAGGAATGTAGGAGGGGGTAGGATGTGATTGTGTTCATGTGCCTTTCTATCAGCGGTTGAGAATGAGGCCCCATCATCTCTGATCCTAATTGCCATGTGTCTGTCTCCATGTTTTATGTAGGTAACACATGTTCTACCAGGAGATTTACTGGAAATAACAATGGGCTAATTTCATCGGGTCACGTTGTCCAGCGTCAGTCGTTTCAATCGGCCCGTCTTGAATATCATCGTATCCGCCTGGTTAATAAAAGTGGAGAAGTTTCATTGCCGTTGTCTTCCCCAACCCAGTCCTGGAAAACAATTTGGCAGCACTCCTCTTGTTGTTGTGGTTGTTGTTGTCAGCCAATGAAAGAAAAGAACAAGGAGAAAGGAAAAAAGGAAGATTAAAAAAGTAGGGTATTATTTGAGACTGAGAGTCCCTCGTTGTTGGAGGCTGGAAGTCCCTGCTGATGCAGTATTTATAACTTCTAAATGTCTTTCTGAGTCTAAATAGTACATTTCACCCTGGGGAAATATGTCCAGGATAGATATTGACTCAGAGATGAAAACAAAATAATGGAGAGAGCTAACAAAGGATACGGCGGTGTATGGGAGAGTTCGGATGACAGTACAGAGTGAGCCACGCTAACAAAGGATACGGCTGGTGTATGGGAGAGTTAGGATGATGCTAACAAAGGATACGGCTGAATGGAGAGTTAGGATGATGCTAACAAAGGATACGGCTGGTGTATGGGAGAGTTAGGATGATGCTAACAAAGGATACGGCTGGTGTATGGGAGTTAGGATGACAGTACAGAGTGAGCCATGCTAACAAAGGATACGGCTGGTGTACGGGAGAGTTAGGATGACAGTACATAGTGAGCCATGCTAACAAAGGATACGGCTGGTGTATGGAGAGTTAGGATGACAGTACATAGTGAGCCATGCTAACAAAGGATACGGCTGGTGTATGGGAGAGTTAGGATGATGCTAACAAAGGATACGGCTGGTGTATGGGAGAGTTAGGATGACAGTACATAGTGAGCCATGCTAACAAAGGATACGGCTGGTGTATGGGAGAGTTAGGATGATGCTACAAAGGATACGGCTGGTGTATGAGAGAGTTAGGATGACAGTACAGAGTGAGCACACACAAGGATACGGCTGGTGTACGGGAGAGTTAGGATGGCTAACAGGATACGGCTGGTGTATGAAGAGTTAGGATGACAGTACAGAGTGAGCCATGCTAACAAAGGATACGGGGTGTATGGGAGAGTTAGGATGACAGTACAGAGTGAGCCACGCTAACAAAGGATACGGCTGGTGTACGGGAGAGTTAGGATGATGCTAACAAAGGATACGGCTGGTGTATGGGAGAGTTAGGATGATGCTAACAAAGGATACGGCTGGTGTATGGGAGTTAGGATGATGACTAAACAAGGATACGGCTGGTGTATGGGAGAGTTAGGATGACAGTACATGTGAGCCAGTAACAAAGGATACGGCTGGTGTACGGGAGAGTTAGGATGATGCTAACAAAGGATACGGCTGGTGTACGGGAGAGTTGGGATGACAGTACGAGTGAGCCATGCTAACAAAGGATACGGCTGGGTATGGGAGAGTTCGGATGACAGTAAATAGTGAGCCATGCTAACAAAGGATACGGCTGGTGTATGGGAGAGTTAGGATTGAATGCTAAAAACAAAGGATACGGCTGGGTGTACGGGAAAGTTAAGGATGACAGTACATAGTGAGCCATGCTAACAAAGATACGGCTGGTGTATGGGAGATTAGGGATGATGCTAACAAAGGAACGGCTGCGTGAGGACGTTAGGATGACAGTACATAGTGAGCCATGCTAACAAAGGATAACGGCTGGTGTATGGGAGTTGGGATGATGCTAACAAAGGATACGGCTGGTGTACGGGAAGAGTTAGGAGATGCTAACAAGGATACGGCTGGTGTATGGAGAGTTAGGATGACAGTACATAGTGAGCCACGCTAACAAAGGATACGGCTGGTGTAATGGGAGAGTGGGATGATGCTAACAAAAGGATACGGCTGGTGTATGGGAGAGTTAGGATGACAGTACAGAGTGAGCCACGCTAACAAAGGATACGGCTGGTGTATGGGAGAGTTAGGATGAGCTAACAAAGGATACGGCTGGTGTAATGGGAAGGTTAGGATGACAGTTACAGAGTGAGCCACGCTAACAAAGGATACGGCTGTGTATGGAGAGTTAGGATGATGCTAACAAGGATACGGCTGGTGTACGGGAAGTTAGGATGATGCTAACAAAGGATCGCTGGTGTACGGGAGAGTTAGGATGACAGTACAGAGTGAGCCACGCTAACAAAGGATACGGCTGGTGTATGGAGAGTTAGGATGATGCTAACAAAGGATACGGCTGGTGTACGGGAGAGTTAGGATGACAGTACAGAGTGAGCCACGCTAACAAAGATACGGCTGGTGTATGGGAGAGTTAGGATGATGCTAACAAAGGATACGGCTGGTGTATGGGAGAGTTAGGATGATGCTAACAAAGGATACGGCTGGTGTACGGGAGAATTATTATTATATTTTTTTCACCTTTATTTAACCAGGTAGGCCAGTTGAGAACAAGTTCTCATTTACAACTGCGAACTGGCCAAGATAAGGCAAAGCAGTGCGACACAAACAACAACACAGAGTTACACATGGAGTAAACAAACATACAGTCAATAACACAATAGAAAAAGTCTATATACAGTGTGTGAAATTAGGTAAGATAAGGGAGGTAAGGCAAAAAATGGGCCATACAGGCAAAAATATTACAATTTAGCAATTAACCCTGGAGTGATAGATGTGCAGAAGATAAATGTGCAAGTAGAGATACTGGGGTACAAAGGAGCAAAACAATAAATACAGTATGAGGATGAGGTATTTGGATGGGCTATTTACAGATGGGCTATGTACAGGGTGAGTGATCTGTGAGCTGCTCTGACAGCTGGTAATAAAAGTTAGTGAGGAGATATGAGTCTCCAGCTTCAGTGATTTTCCAATTCGTTCTAGTCATTGGCAGCAGAGAACTGGAAGGAAAGGCGGCCAATGTAGGAATTGGCTTTAGGGGTGACCAGTGAAATATACCTGCTGGAGCGCGTGCTTCGGGTGGGTGCTGCTGTGGTGACAGTGAGCTGTGATAAGGTGGGCTTTACCTAACAAATACTTATAGATGAACCTGGAGCCAGTGGGTTTTGCAAGGAATATGAAGCGAGGGCCAGCCAACGAGAGCATACAGGTCGCAGTGGTGGGTATATGGGGGCTTTGGTGACAAAACGGATGGCACTGTGATAGACTGCATCCAATTTGCTGAGGAGAGTGTTGGAGGCTATTTTGTAAATGATATCGCCGAAGTAAAGGACTGGTAGGATAGTCAGATTTACGCAGGGTATGTTTGGCAGCATGAGTGAAGGAGGCTTTTTTTGCGAAATAGGAATCCCATTCTAGGTTTAATTTTGGATTGGAGATGCTTAATGTGAGTCTGAAGGAGAGTTTACAGTCTAGCCAGACACCTAGGTATTTGTAGTTGTCCACATATTCTAAGTCAGAACCGTCCAGAGTAGTGATGCTAGACGGGTCGGGCAGGTGCGGGCAGCGATCGGTTGAATAGCAGCATTTAGATTTACTAGCATTTAAGAGCAGTTGGAGGCCACGGCAGGAGAGTTGTCATGCATTGAAGCTCGTCTGGAGGGTTGTTAACACAGTGTCCAAAGAAGGGCCAGAAGTATACAGAATGGTGTCGTCTGCGTAGAGGTGGATCAGAGAATCACCAGCATCAAGAGCGACATCATTGATGTATACAGAAAAAAGAGTCAGCCCAAGAATTGAACCCTGTGGCAACCCATAGAGACTGCCAGAGGTCTGGACAGCAGGCCCTCCGATTTACACACTGAACTCTATCTGAGAAGTAGTTGGTGAACCAGGCGAGTCAATCATTTGAGAAACGAAGGCTGTTGAGTCCTGCCGATAAGAATGTGGTGATTGACAGAGTCGAAAATCTTGGCCAGGTCGATGAAAGACGGCTGCACAGTACTGTATTTTATCGATGGCGGTTATGTATCGTTTATGACCTTGAGTGGTGGCAGAGGTGCACCCATGACCCGCTCGAAACCAGATTGCATAGCGTCGAGAGTAAGGTGGGATTCAAAATGTTTGGTGATCTGTTTGTTAACTTGGCGTTCGAAGAAGCTCCCTTGACTGAGCCATAATCGTCCTCCAGTTCTTCATAGGGACCCTACTGTGTCCATGTCTCCGGCAGGAACGTGTGATCAACATTTGGTTAAACTCGTCACCCTTGAGCTGATAGGAGGTACTTTGATGTAGATTAGAGGTGTGAGATGAGCAAAGGAAATGCCGGGCTACTCCTTGTTCTCTGGCCTGTGAAGAGGAAGTGGCTGGTGACGTCTGGCGTGGAAGTGTGTTTAAATTCTACGATACTCTAAAGTGTCTGTAGTGAACTCATCTTCCATTGTGTTGGCTTCTAATGTGTGGTGTGGAGTTTTAATTAACATACAGATGAGATCTACTGGATAGACATGTGTTTTCCCATCCCGATACACGTACTGTTGTAAGAGACTGGATCAGCGGGCCGCCCCAGTGCCAGCATCCTGTGAGCAGTTTTGAGTGTTGAGTTCCTTGCTCAAGGGAACATCGGCAGTAGGTGGAACCGGGGGAATGATGCAGCCTTTCCCCAGTTGGCTCACTCCTGCCAGACATCCCTCCCCCCCCCCCGTCAGCGCTGGGATTCAAATGATGTCAATTCCATTTCCATTGTGTCTTGTTAAAACCGTACGTTTCCTTTGTAACAAATGTCCGGGCCATGAATCTGGGATGAGGTGTGTACACTACTTTAATGGGAGTGAAGTACAATAAAGAACCATTTATCTAGAAGCCGTATTTGCTGTAAAGCTCCAGGGAGTAAATTAATTTGTCACTACGTAAATCATGCAATGTCGTGGCAACTAGCCAAAATAAATAAAGACTTTTTTTTTTTATCTTGTACAATCGAGATATTACAGTGTCTTCAGGAAGTATTCACACCATTTGACTTATTCTACATTTTGTTGTTACAGCATGAATTTTAAATGGATTAAATTAAGATTTTGTGTAAATGATCTACACAGAATACTTATTTAACACAACACCATTCTACAGCTATTGATACAAGCTAAATGAGTCATATGTTTGGAAAAGGAAAATGTAAACTATTGATAAGAACTAAACAAGTCATCTGTTTGGAAAAGGAACATGTAAACTATTGATAACAGCTAGAAGAGTCATCTGTTTGGAAAAGGAAAATGTAAATCACACTTCTTTTCGATATAGTCTACCTTTTAATTCGCTGGAAACGTGAAACCCACACATTTGTCTCCAGTGTCAGCAAACAATAAAGTTTATGAAATGCTCTGCCATTAATGCAGAATTTAAATTGAATGGGACTTTATTAAACTTCCATGGATGGGCACTCTCGAATGTATTATTTATAGGCTACTCTGACTTTCTCTGTTTCCTATTTCTGTCATGTTAAATATCTATATCAGTAAGCCTATTAACAACACACAGTCAACTGCCAATTTACTGTTAGCTTCCTTCAGTTGGTATAGCCTACATTATCATTCAGTTGAATTACTGTCACGCCCTGACCACAGAGAGCCCTTGGATCTCTATGGTGTAGTAGGTCAGTGCGTGACTAGGGGGTGATCTAGTATATCTATTTCTATGTTGGTGCTAATATGGTTCCCAATTAGAGGCAGCTGTTTATCGTTGCCTCTGATTGGGGATCATATTTAGGTAGCTATATCCCCACCTGTGTTTTGTGGGATGTTGATTGTTTGTTAGTGTGTTTGGGCACTTCGGTCTGTGTAAGTTTTGTTATTTTGTTTTGTTAGTTTCACTTAAATAAATATGTGGAACTGCACTCACGCTGCGCCTTGGTCCACTCATTTCCAACACCGTGACAATTACATTGTTTAATTTACCTTCATTTGCTTTCTCTGTAAACAGCGTCACGGCCGTTTACAGTTGAAAATATATAAATATAAAAAATACATGAAATCGTTACGGAGTGCGGAACAGGCCGTAGAAGTTTGACCCCGACCCATGGGGCAACACCTGGCTGTGTCGTCACATAGTTCCAAGAGATGGTATAGCCACTATTGTACACCATTCTCCCAATTATAAATATATCTAAACTATTCTTCCAATATCACCATGGGTTAAAGAACTGAACGTGGCACTTTTCAGATTCATTAAACTACCGTAAATTTCCTGAATTCGGAATCAGGCCCTTTTAGTCTTACCAAGACAGATTCAAAACTGTAATTGCTGCCATAGGCAATTCTTACATGAAAAGACTCAGGGGTTTGGATACTTATCTATTTAAGATACAGTATAGTTTTATTTTCATGTTTTATTTTCAACATATATATTTTATTTTAATCAGATTTGTCTTCCACTTTTAACATTACAGATTATTTTGAATAGATGTTTCGACGAACACAAAATGGCAATTAGATTTTAATCCCACTTTGTAACACAACAAAATGTGGAAAAAGTCAATAGGTGTGAAAACTTTCTGAAGACACTCGTAGAGGTTTAGGCTGTACGATACAGTATTTAACAGATGGATAGGCTCACATTTTGATTCAATCTATTTTCCATTAGACATGATATCAGCCTGCTGTGACATTCTAACACATCATGATATCACCCTGCTGCTGTGAGACACTCTAACACATCATGATATCACCCTGCTGCTGTGAGACATTCTAACACATCATGATATCACCCTGCTGTGAGACATTCTAACACATCATGATATCACCCTGCTGTGAGACAGTCTAACACATCATGATATCACCCTGCTGTGAGACACTCTAACACATCACGCTACAAGTGCCTGGGTCCCTACTTGTGTTATTGTACTGCCGCCACAAATTAATATGGAGGATATTTATAAAAAATGTTAATAAGATTTTTCAAGGGGCCTTTTCTGCTCGGCCATATTAAATGAAAGATTAATGTTTCGCATTTAAAAAGCATCGATCTTTAACATGGCAGGGTTAAACTGTCCCGGAGATTCTGACCGTGGATGTCGGTGAACGTCATGCTGTACCAAGGATCCAGCAGACTTCTCAACAGTTAACCTAAAGTAGCAGGTGAATAAGACCTACATTTCATTCTTTCTAGTCCAGACAACATTTTTTGGGGGTTATCAACTTCACTGTTCATCCAATCCAGTAAATGTGGAGGATAAGTGAAGATGGAGTGTCTCCTTGTTTTAACATCCATCAAGTGGAAGTGGCAGCCTCTCTTTCATTCCCCTGCTGAGGGTGCTCAACAGTACCCTCTCTTGAGGGTGTTGGTAGGTAGCCTGGCGTTTAAAAGTGTTGTGCCAGCAACCGAAAGGTAGCTGGTTCGATTCCCAGAGCCAACTAGGGGGAAAATCTGTCAATGTGCCATTGAGCAATGCACTTAACCCTAAAGGCTACTGTAAGTCTGATAAATGTAAACAATTAGTTCATTATTCCATTTTATATTTCGTAACGGTATTCGCTCTGCATCCCTATTGCATGTTTTTGAAACATATGTGACGAGTCTTACTTGCAAAATAGTCAAAGAGTAAAGCATAGCAACTGATAACAGGCTGCATATTAGATATAGATGTTATTGATTGGAGACTCAGTTTAAAGGCAATTTTCCAGATCCATGTGAATTACAGTTTTATTTGCTCAGGCACACTTCCTCTACTGACTGAGACCAGCCACTTCCTCTACTGACTGAGACCAGCCACTTCCTCTACTGACTGAGACCAGCCACTTCCTCTACTGACTGAGACCAGCCACTTCCTCTACTGACAGAGACCAGCCACTTCCTCTACGAGCTACCGAGTAGTCGCCTGGTCTCCACAAGTGGCGCCCGGCGTATCGAGACCACGCCACTTCCGTGGTCACGCTGACTGAGACCTGTAGACGTATCTCAACAAGATCCTCGGCTCACTTTCCCCCTACTGGCTCGTGCTTCAGGACTGACACACCAGAACACCAGCCCGCTTTTCCGGCCTCCTACCTGGAGCTGAGGATTGGCACAGATCCAGCCACTTCCTCTTATCGTGCGAGCCTGACCCACTTGTGAACCAGACCAAGCCATCTCTTCCCTCTCACCGCTCTGCGACGGACCTCTTTTGGTATCACCAGAACCGTCTCGACACGCGCCTCGTCTTATACTGGTACCGCTCTCTTCGTGGAATTAGGACATACCATGTTCTCTCAACAGTACCAGCCACTTCCTATCCTCTTGGTGTCTGGCGCTAGGCACTGAACAGACCACGCCACTTCCTCCTTACTCGACTGCATACGACTGTAACAGACCAGCTCCACCCTTGCCTTCATCTCACTGACTCTGACGGCACTGCGTGCACAGAACAGTCCTACTTTTCCTTACTGACTCGAGGCTAGACAAGACGCCAGCTCTACTCCCTCGTCACTGGTCTGATGCGCGACGCGAACACGACCAGCCACTTTCCTCTACATGCTACTTGTCTTAGGACTGAACGAGAACGCAGCACTTCCTCTAGCCTGTCTGAGGGACTGGAACAGACCAGCGGACTCCCACTCGAACTGGCGACTCGAGACACCGCGCCCTATGACTAGCGACTGACAGACCAGCCCCCACTGACTGAGGACGGAACAGCCACTTCCCTACTGACTGCGAGACTGGACACGACACCAGCCACTTCCTCTACTGACTGGCAGGACTTAACAGACGCAGCCCACTCCTCTACTGACTGAGGACTGCACAGACCAGCCACTTCCTCTACTGTCTGAGGACTGGAACACGACCAGCACTTCCTCTACTGACTGAGGACTGGAGCAGACCAAATCTATAAAATCAAATCAAATTGTATTTGTCACTACACATGGTTAGCAGATGTTAATGCGAGTGTAGCGAAATGCTTGTGCTTCTATGTGTCATTCCGAAAGTAACAATAACAACAAGTAATCTTAACCTAACAATTCCACAACTACTACCTTATACACACAAGTGTAAAGGGATAAAGAATATGTACATAAAGATATATGAATGAGTGATGGTACAGAACGGCTATAGCAAGATGCAGTAGATGGTATAGAGTACAGATATTATACATATGAGATGAGTAATGTAGGTATGTAAACATAAAGTGGCATAGTTTAAAGTGGCTAGTGATACATGTATTACATAAAGATGGCAAGATGCAGTAGATGATATAGAGTAAGTATATACATAATCAATATGAGATGAGTAATGTAGGGTATGTAAACATTAATTAAGTGGCATTGTTTAAAGTGGCTAGTGGTACATTTTTACATAATTTTTACATAATTTCCATTTTTACGACCACTTCCTCTACTGTCTGAGGACTGGCACAGACCAGCTCTCCTCTTACTGTCTGAGGACTGCACAGACCAGCACTTCCTGACTGGTTTGCTGATTAGATGGCTGGCTGGTTAGATGACTAGCTCTGGCTGCTGGTGGTTGGCTGGTTAGATGACTAGCTGGCTGGCTAGTTAGATGGCTGGCTGCCTGGACGGCTGGTTGGCTGGTTAGATGACTAGCTGTGTGCGCTGGCTAGTTAGATGGCTGGCTGGCCGCTAGTTAGACTGCGCTGGCGTGGGCTGGCTGGCTGGTTGGCTGGTTAGATGACTAGCTGGCTGGCTGCCTGGATGGCTGGTTGGCTGGTAAGATGGTTAGATGGCTGGTTAGTTAGATGGCTGGCTGGCTGACTGGTTATCTTTCTCTCTGTCTCTCTCTATCTCTCTCTCCCTCTCTCTCTCTCTTTGTCTCTCTCTCTCTTTATGTGTCTCTCGCTCTCTCTGTCTGTCTGTCAGTCTGTCTCTCTCTCTGTGTGTCTCTCTTTCTCTCGCTCTCTCTGTCTCTCCATCTGCATCTCTCTCTCTCTCTCTCTGTATCTCTCTCTCTCTCTCTGTATCTCTCTCTCTCTCTGTATCTCTCTCTCTCTGTATCTCTCTCTCTCGCTCTCTCTCTCTTTCAATTCAATTAAATTCAAGGGGCTTTATTGGCATGAGGAACATATATTAACATTGCCCAAGCATGTGAATTAGATAATATACAGAAGTGAAATTAACAATAAATATTATATATATATACAGTGTTGTAACGATGTACAAATAGTTAAAGTAAAAATGGTTAAAGTACTTCACTGGTTGCCCTTTTCCGGTGGCAACAGGTCACAAATCTTCCTGCTGTGATGGCACACTGCGGTATTTCACCCAGTAGATATGGGAGTTTATCAAAATCGGGTTTGTTTTCAAATTCTTTATCGATTTGTGTAATCTGCGGGAAATATGTATTTTAAATAATAACATGTCTCTAAATGGTCATGCATTTGGCAGGAGGTTAGGAAGTGCAGCTCAGCCACCTCATCTTGTGGGCAGTGTGCACATAGCCTGTCTTCTCTTGAGAGCCAGGTCTGCCTACGGAGGCATTTCTCAATAGCAAGGCTATGCTCACTGAGTCTGTACATAGTCAAAGCTTTCCTTAAGTTTGGGTCAGTCACAGTGGTCAGATATTCTGCCACCGTGTACTCTCTGTTTAGGGCCAAATAGCATTCTAGTTTGCTCAGTTTTTTTGTTAATTCTTTCCAATGTGCCAAGTAATTATATTTTTGTTTTCTCATGATTTGGTTCGGTCTAATCGTGTTGCTGTCCTGGGGCTCTGTGGGGTCTGTTTGTGTTTGTGAACAGAGCCCCAGGACCAGCTTGGTTAAGGGACTCTTCTCTTCCTCTCTCTCTCTGTATCTCCCTCTGTCTCTCTCTGTCTCTCTCTGTCTCTCTCTCTCTCTCTCTCTCTCTCTCTCTCTCTCTGTATCTCCCTCTGTCTCTCTCTGTCTCTCTCTCTAGTTCACCAGGTTCAGTCTAACACTAAGTAAGTATATTTTCTAAGTACTTTATTTTCTCTTGCCATCCTCCCCCCTTTTTTTAATCTGCGCTCCAAATAGCACCCTATTAGTTTATAGTGCACTACTTTGACCAGAGGGAATAGGGAATAGGGTGCCAGTTGGATGCCTCCTTCGTCTCCTTCGTCTTCTCTCTGGTTTTGGTTCACCAGGTTCACTCAGTCAGGAAATGCTTTGTTCAGCCTGTAGTGCTCGGATAACAGTCATGACTAGAGCTTCTGAAAGGGTTTTTGGTGACCAGACAAGGCTGTCTGGATGTTTTTCTGTTTAGAACACACGACAGCTAAACAAATAGAGGAGATTCACACGAGTAGCACAATGACTACTTCACCCAAACCTCTACCAAGGTTTTCCAGCACACACAGTATGTTGAGGTACAATACCAACATAGCTAATGTAGTAGGTCGAAGCTGTGTGCTGGAAACTTAACTAAGAAATACATGTGATTATAGAATTCTCCCTTTAACCTGCTTCTAGGCAAGTCTATTGTCCAGCTACCTGCTAATAGCCATGATGGCGCTGTACAACGTGACCGTGTGTGTTTGAAAGAGTATTTTCCAGTATGCAACAATTTGTTTACCTTCATTGGACAACTTTGTTCCAATATTTCTGTAATTCAGTGATATTTATTCCCATAGTAATTAGTTATGGATCCATAACTAAATAAAATAAACTAATAAACTAAATAAACATCTGCATTTTGAAAGAGTGTTTTTATCATTACTTTACTAACGAAAGCATAAAGATGCTGATGAAGAAATACAGTATTGTACAGTATATGTTTTTACATTTGGATAATAAAGCATTTAAAGTATTTTGAAGACATAAGCCAACTGCATTTGTTTATTAGGCTGTTGTGCAGTCTGACAAGTAAACATAGCAGAACAGCATAATGGTCCGGACGGCTCTTGCTGTGCCCGGTGAGCAGTTGGTCAAGTTCTGTTGTCAGAAGAGGAATGGAAATGTCAGGGTGAACCGACAACCTGATGAACCCGCCAGGTAGGTTGACTCCGCCTGTCTGAGGTGGAGTTCCAGAGCTCACAGGTGTGCCTGGCATTGATTGTGACTCCATCTTGTTCCTCGCCCTCTTCAACGTGTCGTTCTCCACCTGGCTCTCCACCAATGCCGCCTGGCTCTGGACCAATGCATCAGCTGTTGCCCGTATCTCTGCCCTCCGATAATGTTTCTCTTTCTGCTGGTCTGCCTTCAATGACTCGATCTCGATCTTCACAGTTTGAATCTGATCCACGTGCACCTTCATCAGATGAGCAGAATGGTACCACCCTGAGCCCCCATCGATTACAATGGCCTATGATAGAAATGGTAGATCAATTAAGAATTAAAACTGACTCCAACACACAAATGCTGCGTACACATGTTAAAAATCTTGCAAAACGAATCGCTTTCTTGGCAACCATGTTTTTTTTTCGGTTGCGGCCCGTTGTCCAACCCTTTGTCCACTGATCTCCACGAATGGTTGTCTGCAAAAACACATTGACGTTTTAGTACACAATCATTTATTTCATGTATTTTTTTATTTAACCTTTATTTAATTATTGATTTTATTACACATCGATAGGATATATACATTTATAAGAAAATGCACTGAAACCAAAATACCTTTCGTTTTGGTGATCCTCTCAGCTCCAGCTCATTTTCAAGTCCTCTCGTGGTTATGGTCCTAAACCTGGAATGGGTAGCACCATAGAAAGAAGCTGGCTTGATGAAAGCAATGTCCATTTCGGCTGTTCTCTTTGGTCGCAATGTCCTTTTTTGTTTGATAAACAGCTGGTTTTTGAATGGTAACTGTGTTAAGGGTGGAGTCTACTGGAAAGGTGTGACTTTGACACCTACAGTAGCCCGGGCTAAAAATAGTGTATTGTCCTGCTTATCGGGCAACAAAGTGTTTGAAAACCTGTTTTCAAAATGACACCAGCTGTCCATCACTATTGTAAATAAAAACACAGGATCTTGTTTACATCTTGTTTACATTCTTTATTGTAACCACAATGATCACAAATCATTTGTATCTACTTTTCCAATTACTTTTAGAGTTTGAGATTTACAAATGTGTGCTTTTCATGACTGACACCTTTAGTGAGAGGTCTACTGCTTTAATATTTAATAATATCTGCCCTCCGAATTCATATCTAAGAGGCATTTTTCAAGTCGTTATGAGTTACATTGTTTTAGTTTGAACGTGTAGACTGGCACTAAGAACAGAACAGCGGGAACGTTTCCCTAGTCGGCGCCGTTATTAGTGCAATGCCCCTTAAAGTGTTGCTCTGTGCTACCCAGTGTGGCGGGATGGGGGTCCGCCACCCCTTCCTCTTCCTCCTCCTCCTTTCCCCATGGGCTAGGTCAGGGGGCTCTGTGGCCCATCCCGGGTCCCCTGCCCTCGTGTATTGAACCTCGCGTATCCACCGCTACTTCAGTGGATACAGCTGAAGAACTGCAAGGCAATCCCATCATGCACCACTCGGGAGCCATGACCAATATGACCAATAGATATTGTCCTGCTAATAACAGGGTTAATAATATATCTGTGAGAATATCCAATGGGTTTTTAAATCATTCTAAATTAATAATAATAACAATAATAATCTCTTTTTTTAAGAAATAATATTTTGGGAGATGATTTCGTTTTCAAATAACGTAAAATGAGCAAGAAAAAGGCCATTCTTGAACATGGGGTGTGACATTGTTACTAAATTGTAAATAAAGTCAGTTTGTTATTTTAGAATGATTTCTGTTTTTAGAGGGAGAGAAACCAAAAACCTACAGTAATCTCATGGGTCTCCCAGTCAAGGCCACCACGGGTATTGAACCAGCATCTGTAGCTGCGCCACTAAGGCGCTGTACAATGTGACTGGTTGGGAGTAGGCTACAGTACTATAGAGACACAGTAGCGCCTTGGGACCTAAAACACATTATCAGTACTCTAACTCCCCCTTGTGGTGGTCTGGAGCAATGAAGTGGTGACGCAGGGTACTGTACTAAACCACAAATTACCTCTAAGTCCCGCACCATAATCGCAAAACTTTTAGTGGAGTAACCACTGTAGATTGCGACAGATTCTTACCTTGTCAAATTTGACTTCCCATTCAAAGCTACGTTTTAATACAAAAGGAAAACTGTTTTATAACTGATTTACTTTTGAAGGTCTTAGCTCAGCCTCTGAATTTCATAAAGACTTTTACGGCTTGAGGAATCCTCACTATCAGTTTCTGCAATTTGGCAGTACACCCAGACCCTTGTTTTGAGAACGAAATATATCTCCGTTTCAAGGTCTCAGCTTGGAGAGAAGAAGCCTCCTGAGGTATTGGTCTGTCACATGCATGAACCAGTATTGGTCAGCCACATGAATGAAGCAAATATCAATGATGAATTAATTATGAATGCTGAAAAAGCATGCAAATATAACTTGTCTTTGTAAGTATATAAGAAAACTAACGGGACTGCCCTGATACTTGGTACATTGAGTTGGTTGGAACTTCTCCAGCTCGCTGATAATAGAGGATTGTTAATTTAGGGTTGACTTTGAGTGTCCCTGTGTAGAATTTCTACACCTGCTTGCAACCTAGCTAGCTACCTAGCTAACTAATCAAAATAAAACCACAATCATTTGCTAATCAAATCTTAAACAGTTCACTAATAACAGCCGACCCATTGTTTCACGTCGGACGATTGTCTGTATGCATTTATTGATGAACTTCAGCCTGAATACCAACATATAGCTAGCTATCTACAGTAGCTTAGGTTTGATCTCATCCATTTTTAGGACTGCCTGGCTACCCGGTGCAGGCGACCAAATGTGTGTTTGACTTGCTGAGCAACCGAGTTGCTGGGCCTGGTTTTAGAACTCTAAAGAGGTTAGCATTGTCAGAAACGCTACATAAAGGTAGCACGTCGTTGGTTCTTAATGGGCATGTGAGAATGATAGATCTTTTTTCAACCCTTAGACTCATTGGCCTTGGCTCATTTTCTGTGAAGAACATGTAAAATAACACATTTTCATTGAGTGCACTCTGTGCACCCCTGTACACATTTATAATACATATGTGGTGGTGAGGCCAGAAGTGCGGTGGTTGGATGTTGGATGTGAATTTCTACAGATTAGTCTGTTCAGCGAGGGAGAGATTATCACCATCTATAGTTCCCAGGCTCTGTTCTGCCCGAAGTAGACTTTTAGCAACTTGTCTTTACCACAGGCACAGTGGTGCTGGAGCGGTTCTCTCTGTTTTCTCTCAATAGGGAACAAGGCCTTTTTCTCCCAGGACTGGCTGGGAGCGAGAAAGCTTTTGTCAAGAGGGGGGTGGGGGGAGTGTGTGGAGGGGGGGGGGGTTCCTGATTGATTAGAGCTCTTCAGTCAGGGAAAATGCTGAGTCGCTGAGCGGCTTGGRGGGGRGGGGGTGAAGAGAGGAGTTTTGACTGTGAAACTAAAGGGCGGTGACACCGGCTGTTAGAAGGATCTGCGAATCCACACCTCTGAGAACTGGTTTAGTGGGAACAAACTGTGCTGATTAAGACTTGTGCTGAGTGTTGAGTGAACCTTTTCACACCCCTGGGGGGCTTGGGGAGGAAAGCAGGTGCAGTTCAGCCTGATTGCTGTACAGTGACTGAAGCAGAAAAGCATCTCTCAGCTGAATTATAGGACTTGATTCATGGATAACAACACTAGATACTGTGTTTCACCTTCAGGAGACTCTGGAGTCTGATAAAATTAAGACATTCATCACTACACACATAAACCATTCAACAGCCATGATTCAAAGCCAGAGATGGCTTAGCAGTAGGACGTGTGTGTTTGTCCTTGTCTTATCCCGTGTCTTATCCCGTGTCTTATCTTGTGTCTTATCATGTGTCTTATCCCGTGTCTTATCCTGTGTCTTATCCTGTGTCTTATCCCGTGTCTTATCCCGTGTCTTATCTTGTGTCTTATCATGTGTCTTATCCCGTGTCTTATCCTGTGTCTTATCCTGTGTCTTATCCTGTGTC
Source organism: Salvelinus sp. IW2-2015 (assembly GCF_002910315.2). Classification (NCBI taxonomy): domain Eukaryota; kingdom Metazoa; phylum Chordata; class Actinopteri; order Salmoniformes; family Salmonidae; genus Salvelinus; species Salvelinus sp. IW2-2015. Next base: position 103,656 of record NW_019944059.1, on the reverse strand, counting down.
TTATCCCGTGTCTTATCCCGTGTAAATAGCTGGTCTTCTTCGTATATATCTTAATATCACATTCTATCTACGAACTAAATATACTTTCCTGCAACCCACCTCACCCAATGTGGTACGGATCTGCTATTTTTATTCCTTACAACTGGAACTTCCATCAGGAGCTAGCCAGCTAACTAGCTACTAGTCTTTGTTAGCCTGTCGGCCCCAACCTCAAACTCAGGTCCTGTATGTACCTAACTAACCCGCTCTGCCCATTCATCGCCATTTACCCGTTGTTGTCTTAGCTCTCCTGATCAACACCTGTGACTGCTTTATGCCTCTCTCTAATGTCAATATGCCTTGTCTACTGCTGTCTTGGCTAGTTCTTATTGTTTTATTTCACTGTAGAGCCCTCAGTCCCACTCAACATGCCTTAGATAGCCCTTTTGTCCCACCCCACACATATGCAGAGACCTCACCTGGCTTAACTGGTGCCTACAGAGACGAAACCTCTCTCATCGTCACTCAACGCCTAGATTTACCTCCACTGTACTCACATCATTCCATACCATTGTCTGTACATTATGCCTGAATCTATTCTACCACGCCCAGAAATCTGCTCCTTTTACTCTCTGTTCCGAACGTACTAGACGACCAGTTCTTATAGCCTTTAGCCGTTCCCTTATCCTACTCCTCCTCTGTTCCTCTGGTGCTGTAGAGGTTAACCCAGGCCACGTAGCCCCCAGTTCCACTCCTATTCCCCAGGCACTATCATTTGTTGACTTCTTTAACCGTAAAAGCCTTGGTTTCATTTCATTCATTAACATCAGAAGCCTCCTGCCTAAGTTTGTTTTATTCACTGCTTTAGCACACTCCGCCAACTCTGATGTCCTAGCCGTGTCTGAATCCTGGCTTAGGAAGGCCACCAACAATTCTGAGATTTCCATCCCCAACTACAACATTTTCCTGCAATCTACTGCAGAGAGTAGTTCTGTCATGCTATCCAGGTCTGTGCCCAAACAGTTTGAGCTTCAACTTTTAAAAATCCACCTTTCCAGAAATAAGTCTCTCACTGTTGCCGCTTGTTATAGACCCCCCTCAACCCCCAGCTGTGCCCTGGACACCTTATGTGAATTAATTGCCCCCTATTTATTTTCAGAGTTTGTATTGTTAGGTGATCTAAACTGGGATATGCTTAAACACCCTGGCCGTCCTACAATCTATGATAGATGCCCTCAAACTCATACAAATTATCATGGAACCTACCAGATACAACCCTAAATCCGTAAAAACGGGCACCTTCATAGATATCATCCGGACCAACCTGACCTCTAAATACACCTCTGCTGTCTTCAACCAGGATCTCAGCAATCACTGCCTCATTGCCTGCGTCCGTAATGGGTCCATGGTCAAACAACCATGCCTTATCACTTTCAAAAGCTCCCTAAGAAACTTCAGCGTGCAGGCCTTTCTAATCGACCTGGCCCGGGTATCCTGGAAGGATATTGACCTCATTCCATCAGTAGAGGACGCCTGGAATTTCTTTAAAAGTGCTTTCCTCACCATCTTAAAGAAGCAAGAAGAAGCAAGCCCCATTAAAAAAAAATGAACTAAGAACAGATACAGCCATTGGTTCACTCCAGACTTGACTGCCCTTGACCAGCACAAAAACATCCTGCAGCGACTGAATTAGCATCGAATAGCCCCCAAGAGACGCAACTTTCAGGGAAGTTAGGAACCAATATACACAGGCAGCTTTTTCAAACAGAAATTTGCATCCTGTAGCACAAACTCTAAAATGTTTTGGGACACCGTAAAGTCCATGGAGCATAAGAGAACCTCCTCCCAGCTGTCCACTGCACCGAGGCTAGGAAACACTGTCACCACCGATAAATCTACGATAATCAATCATTTCAATAAGCATTTTTCTACGGCTGGCCATGCTTTCCACCTTGCTACCCCTACCCTGGTCAACAGCTTTGCACCCACCACAGCAACTTGCCCAAGCCTCCCACATTTCTCCTTCACCCAAATGTTCTGAAAGAGCTGCAAAATCTGGACCCCTACAAATCAGCTGGTCTAGACAATCTGGACCCTCTCTTTCTAAAATTAGCAGCCGAAATTGTTGCAACCCTTATTACTAGCCTGTTCAACCTCTCTTTCGTATCGTCTGAGATCCCTAAAGATTGGAAAGCTGCCACAGTCATCCCCCTATTCAAAGGGGGAGACATTATAGACCCAAACTGTTACAGACCTATATCTGTCCTACCCTGCATTTCTAAAGTCTTCGAAAGTCAAGTTAATAGACAGATCAACGACCATTTCGAATCCTACTATACCTTCTCCGCTATGCAATCTGGGTTCCGAGCGGGTCATGGGTGCACCTCAGCAACGCTCAAGGTCCTAAACAATATCATAACCGCCATCGATAAAAGACAATACTGTCAATCACTGCATTCTCGTCGGCAGACTCAACAGCCTTGGTTTCTCAAATGACTGCCTGGCCTGGTTCACCAACTACTTTTCAGATAGAGTTCAATGTGTCAAATTGGAGGGCCTGTTGTCCGGGCCTCTGGCAGTCTCTATGGGGGTGCCACAGGGTTCAAATCTCGGGCCGATTCTTTTCTCTGTATACATCAATGATGTTGCTATTGCTACTGTTGATTCTCTGATCCACCTCTACGCAGACGACAACATTCTGTATACTCCTGGCCCTTCTTTGGACACTGTGTTAACAAACCTCCAGATGAGCTTCAATGCCACACAACTCTCCTTCCGTGGCCTCCAACTGCTCTAAATGCAAGCAAAACTAAATGCATGCTCATCAAACGATCGCTGCCCACACCCGCCCGCCCGTCTAGCATCACTCCTCTGGACGGTTCTGACTTAGAATATGTGGACAACTACAAATACCTAGGTGTCTGGTTAGACTGTAAACTCTCCTTCCAGACTCATGTTAAGCATCTCCAATCCAAAATGAAACCTAGAATCGGCTTCCTATTTTGCAAAAAAGCCTCCTTCACTCATGCTGCCAAACATGCCCTCATAAATCTGACTATCCTACCGATCCATGACTTCGGCGATGTCATTTACAAAATAGCCTCCAACACTCTCCTCAGCAAATTGGATGCAGTCTATCACAGTGCCATCCGTTTTGTCACCAAAGCCCCATATACCCACCACTGCGACCTGTACACTCTCGTTGGCTGGCCCTCACTTCATATTCCTCGCCAAACCAACTGGCTCCAGGTCATCTATAAGTATTTTCTAGGTATAGCCCCACCTTATCTCAGCTCTCTGGTCACGATAACAACACCCACCCGTAGCACGCGCTCCAGCAGGTATATAAAAAAAAAAGCCAACACCTCCTTTGGCCGCCTTTCCTTCCAGTTCTCTGCTGCCATTGACTGGAACGAATTGCAAAAATGACTGAAGCTGGAGACTAATATTTCCCTCACTAACTTTAAGCATCAGCTGTCAGAGCAGCTTACAGATCATTGCACCTGTACCATCTGTAAATATCCCACCCAAATACCTCATCCCCATATTGTTTAGTTTTTTTGTTCCTTTGTACCCCAGTATCACTACTTGCACATCATCATCTGCACATCTATCTCTCCAATATTAGTTGCTGAATTGTAATTATTTCACCACTATGGCCTATTTATTACCTTACCTCCCTACTCTTCTACATTTGCACATACTGTATATATATTTTTCTATTGTGTTATTGACTGTATGTTTGTTTATTCCATGTGTAACTCTGTGTTGTTGTTTGTGTCGCACTGCTTTGCTTTATCTTGGCCAGGTCGCAGTTGTAAATGACAACTTGTTCTGAACTCGCCTTCCTGGTTAAATAAAGGTGAAATAAAAATAAATATATATATAAATAAATAATAAATAAATATAGAAACTATTTCTGGATACCGTCACCTTCCTGAGACTCTGATACAGATCCTTTAACACTACACTTTTAGAATAAAAGGTGATATCTAGAACCTAAATCTAATCAAATCACGTTTTATTGGTCACATACACCTGGTTAGCAGATGTTAATGTGAGTGTAGCGAAATGCTTGTGCTTCTAGTTCCGACATTGCAGTAATATCTAACAAGTAATTTCTAACAAATTCACAACAAATACCTTCTACACACAAGTGTAAAGGAATGAATAAGAATATGTACATATAAATATATGGATGAGTGATGGCCGTGTGGCATAGGCAAGATGCAGTAGATGATATAGAGTACAGTATATACATATGAGATGAGTAATGTAGGGTATGTAAACATTATTAAAGTGGCTTTATTTAAAGTGGCTAGTGATACATTTATTACATAAAGATGGCAAGATGCAGTAGATGGTATAGAGTACAGTATATACATATGAGATGAGTAATGTAGGATATGTAAACATTATTTAAAGTGACTAGTGATACCTTTATTAAGTCCATGTATTAAAGTGGCCAGAGATTTGAGTCTGTATGTAGACAGCAGCCTCTCTATGTTAGTGGTGGCTGTTTAACAGTCTGATGGCCTTGAGATAGAAGCTGTTTTTCAGTCTCTCAGTCCCAGCTTTGATGCACCTGTACTGACCTCGCCTTCTGGATGATAGCGGGGTGAACAGGCAGTGGCTCGGGTGGTTGTTGTCCTTGATGATCTTTATGGCCATCCTGTGACATCGGGTGGTGCAGGTATCGTGGAGGGCAGGTAGTTTGCCCCCAGTGATGCGTTGTGCAGACCTCACTACCCTCTAGAGAGCCTTACGGTTGAGGGCGGTGCAGTGCTGTCGCGCCTTCTTCACCACGCTGTCTGTGTGGGTTAGTCGGCTATCCACAAAGGATAACCTTTTAAAGAACCGTTTATTGTTTCAGGATAGACATCTTTTGAGTTTGATGTAAAAACCTGTCCACAGAGGGTTCTACGTGGAACCCAAAATGGTCTACCTGGAACCAAAAGGGCTTATCCTATGCCGACATCCAAAGAACCCTTGTATTCTAAAAGAGTAGTAGACTGAACCAGAAAATCTCCAACTAAGACTATTTAACTAAGACTATTTAACTAATACTATTTAACTAAGACTATTTAACTAAGACTATTCAACTAAGACTATTTAACTAATACTATTTAACTAAGACTATTTAACTAAGACTATTTAACTAAGACTATTTAACTAAGACTATTTAACTATGACTATTTAACTAAGACTATTTAACTAAGACTATTATTTAAACTAAGACTATTTTAACTAAGACTATTTAACTAATACTATTTAACTAAAACTATTTAACTAAGATCATTTAACTAAATAACTGATCTTAAACTAAGTAAGACTTATTTAACTAAGACTATTTTAACTAAACTATTTAACTAAACTAATACTATTTAACTTTAAGCTATTTTAACTAAGACTATTTAACTAAGACTATTTAACTAAGACTATTTAACTAAGACTATTTAACTAAGACTATTTAACTAAGACTATTTAACTCTGTATTTTCAGATATTTAGCACTGCATTCCTCCTCTTGACTTCCAGGACGTAAAGTTCCTTCCATCTGGCTCTGAGGCCCCGGCTAAAACACACAACATCTGACTAGGACAGCCACAGAAAGTGGAGAAACTCCCCCGTAGGCCACTTGAAATCGTCGTCAACACTCAACATACCGTACCGTAGCAACCAGAGTTCTCCTCAACATACCGTACCGTAGCAACCAGAGTTCTCCTCAACATACCGTACCGTAGCAACCAGAGTTTCTCCTCATACATACCGACTACCGTAGCAACCCAGAGTTGGCTCCTCAACGCATACCGTACCGTAGCAACCAGAGTTCTCCTCAACATACCTTACCGTAGCAACCAGAGTTCTCTCAACATTACCGTACCGTAGCA
>NW_019944059.1:88983-97762 GCF_002910315.2 Salvelinus sp. IW2-2015 | reverse complement strand
CCGTAGCAAACCCAGAGTTCTCCTCAAAACATAACCTACGCGTAGCAACCAGAGTTCTCCTCAACATACCGTACCGGTAGCCAACCAGCAGTTACTACCTCAACATACCGTTACCGTAGCAACCAGAGTCTCTCCTTCAACTATCAACCCGTACCGTAGCAACCAGAGTTCTCCTCAACATTACGCTTACCGTAGCACACCCAGAGTTCTCCTCAACATACCGTACCGTAGCAACCAGAGTTCTCCTCACATACCTCGTAGCAACCAGAGTCTCCCTCAACATTACCGTACCGCTAAGCAACCAGAGTTCTCCTCAACATACCCTACCGTAGCAACCAGAGTTCTCCTCAACATACGTACCGTAGCCAACCAGACTTCTCCTCAAACATACACGTACCGTAGCAAACCAGAAGTTCTCCTCAACATACCGTACCGTAGCAACCAGAGTTCTCCTCAACATACCGTTACCGTAGCAACCAGAGTCTCCTCAACATACCGTACCGTAGCCAACCAGAGTTCTCCTCAACATACCTTACCGTAGCAAACCAGAGTCTCCTCACACTACGCTTACCGTAGCAACCAGAGTTCTCCTCAACATACCTTACCGTAGCAACCAGAGTTCTCCTCAACATACCGTAGCAACCAGAGGTCTCCTCAACATACCGTAGCAACCAGAGCTCTCCTCAACATACCGTAGCAACCAGAGCTATCGTCGACCTCTCTCCATCTCCGTTTATTGATGCCACTCTACTGAATTATACAAAGTAGTCACAGTAATAGAGTGGGCCTGTCCCCTGTCTTTCCTACTTCAGTAATATAGTGGGCCTGTCCCATGTCTGTCCTACTTCAGTAATAGAGTGGGCTTGTCCCCTGTCTGTCCTACTTCAGTAATATAGTGGGCCTGTCCCCTGTCTCTCCTACTTCAGTAATAGAGTGGGCATGTCCCCTGTCTGTCTTACTTCAGTAATAGAGTGGGCATGTCCCCTGTCTGTCCTACTTCAGTAATATAGTGGGCCTGTCCCCTGTCTTGTTTCTCTCCTATTCAGTAATAAGTGGGCCCTGTCCCCACCTGATCTACCATACTTCAGTAGTATAGGAGTGGCATGTCCCCTGTCGCTGTTGTCCCTATTCAGTAATAGTAGAGTGGGCATCCCCCTGTTCTGCCTCCAGTAGGCTGTCCTGTTCCACTTCGATAATAGAAGTGGGCCTGTCCCCTGTCTGTCCTACTCTAGTTATATTAGTGGGCCTGTCCCCTGTCTGTCCTACCGTTGAAGGACCCGTCCTATCCAATAGTAATAATAGTGGGTCTGTCCCTAGTCTTCCTACTTAGTAACTAAGTGGGCCTGTCCCTGCTGGCCCTGATCGACCAATAAGGCCTTACATTTGTACTACTTCAGTTAGTAGAGTGGCCCTGTCCCTTGTCTTGTACCTTAATGGCACAGTAATATAGGGCTTCGCCTGTCATGCACCAGTATTAATGCCATGTCCGTTGACTGCTATTCAGTAATATAGTGGGCGTCCCCTGTCGAACCCACGTATAGATGCCGTGTCCCGTCGGATTTACAGTACTTATAGTTGGGGCTTTCCCCTGTTCCGAGTCCTACTTCAGTAATAAGAGTTGGGGGCCTGTCCGCTCTGTGCTGTCCTAACCAGTAATATAGTGGGCCTGTACCCCTGTTCCTGTCACTACTTCAGGATCACGATTGTTAGGTCCGTGGTCGGTCGCTGTCGCAAAGAGGGCTGTTCCCTAGACTTACCTTAATGTATATAGTGGGCCTGTCCCGTCTAGTCGTACCTAACTCAAAGTGAATAGTAGTGGCCTGCTCCCTGTCTGGTCACAAAAAAGCCAATAAGTGGCTGGTCCGTCTGGTCACTAAGTTATACTCTCCCCTGTCTGTCCCGTGAGTTCATAATAGAGTGTGGGCCTGCGCCCTGGTCCTGTCTTACCAGTAAATAGAAAGTGGGCCTGTCCCCGTGTACATGTCTTACAGTAAGATGAGGGGTGCCTGTATCCCCTGGTCTGTTTAGACTCAGTAATATGAGCTGCGCGCGGTCCTAGTCGCCCGTGTACTATCGTCTTAGTTCTAGTTAATAGAGTGGGCCTGTCCCTGGTAGATCGCCACTTCAGTTATAGAGTGGGCACTCGTCCGTGACGAATCCCACAATCCAGGTTATATCAGCTGGTGCCTGTATCATCTGTCCCACTAGACGGAATTTGCACATAGTCAGGATATGGTGACAGAGTGAAAGAGGCCGATGTATCCAGATTCGGTAGTTATGTGTACATAGAGTGACATCAAGTGAAATAGAATGATAGAGTGGATCAGAGTGATTTCAGATGGATCAGTATAGATCACTAGAAGTGATCGGAGAGTGATCAAGTGTGGATAAGATGATACAGGGATTGACGATTAAGTACGATAAGATAACAGGGTGCAGTGATGCAGATTGAGAGGATAGAGGATAGATGCAACGAGTATCCGATATGATAGGATAAGATCAGCTTGCCAACGAATTCAATAGAAGAAATAGAAGTGAGTCAAAACTTGATCAGGCTGTAGTCAGGAGGTCACAGTTTAATTCCTCCTGGACAGATTAATTTCGCCGTTCTTGGTAGCGGTAGGAACAAAGGCGAGGATTGCCACAGGTCAGATCAAAGAATAGTGAAATCCTTAACACACCACACACACACACACCACCAGCACAACACACAATGATTCATCACCACACCCACACACACCACACACACACACACACCACATCACCACACACATCACACACACACTACACACACACCCACACACTACCAGCGACACACACACATCACACACTACCACACAACAACACACACACACCACAGCAAGCACACTCGCGCCCCCTGGTTTCCTGGGGCTGCGATCCACACTTGGCGCGGTCATATCTGGTGTAAGCTCTAGACAAGCAGCTGTTTGAATACACATTAGAAACGGATTGTAGCAATGACAGCGAGGAGTATAAAACTTATGTGAACATAAATGACATCAATAAGTCATGGAGTTAAATGACACCAGAAGTATCGTAATTGCCAGTGCATCGAGCGAGACATTTCATAGCTAACCCTTAACGAGCTGGAGCGGAACATGTCGAATCAACAATTTCCTGAGTGTGCATTTTTCTGTTACGATACCGCCGGGTACTCATCACAGCGTACTGACATGGGCTACCGAACACAACATAGAAACCACATTCAGCGGAAAATCCACACCTTACCCTACTCTGGCAGATATTGTAATAGTTGCGATGGAAAATACAGCAGGGCAGACGCACTGAAGTTGGGGATATTGTGGCTTTCTCAGGATATTTGTCAGCTGGAGTACCCGAGCTGAGAGTAATGACAGATATATTGAGAGGGGCGAGAGCTGAGTTTGGTGCCAATACCCTTAATAATGGAAACCAACCCAGATTATAAAATATGGATAAATTGCTGGTCCGAGTACTAAATCAGCTCTCATAAAGTACCTTTCAGCTCATCCTGGTCGGAAATAGAGACAATTAGTCTCTCTATTAAACTAACCTTTCAGATCTATCCCTGGTCAGAATTAGAGGACATTTATTCTCTCTATATACTAAACTAACCTTTCAGATCTACCCTGGTCGGAATAGAGACATTAGTCTCTCCTATGTAAAGGTACCTTTCAGCCTCCTAAATTCCTGGTCAGAATAGAGACATTATCGCTCTACTACAACTACACCTTCTCAGATCTACCCTGGTCGGAATAGAGAACTTATCTCTCTATCAATGGAACTAACCCTTTCAGATATACACGCTGGTCAGCAATAGGAGACATTATGTCTCTCTACAAACTAACCTTTTCAGCTCATTGCTCCGACTGTGGTCGGAATAGAAGACATTATCTGCCTCGATAAAAACTAACCTTTCAGATCTACTCTCTGGGTCGAGAATAGAGACATTATCGTCTCTGATAAACTTAACCTTTCAGAGATTCTACGCCTGGTCGGAATAGAGACAGTTATCTCCTTATAACTAACCTTTTCAGATCTAACTATGGTCAGAATAAAGAACTGGCCACTAGTGATTGGCAACAATGATTGCTAATGCACAACGAAGAATAGGGCTTGTGTTTTGCAAAGGCCATTGTTAGAAGGGGTTTGGCGGATAGACTTAACGTCATCGAGCCCCCCAGATTCAGGGCGCATAGCTTTCAATCCCAGTTAAGGCATTATTTTTGGTAATTTTTTGCTGTCAACCTCCTTCTCCAAACGTTATACCCAAGTCACGCCTGTCAGGTTCCCTGAGGTTGGTTATCTCATTAGGACAATATGAATATTGTGTTGGATTGTGTGGTATCTTGTTTATTAATTTATTTTTTATTGTTAACCCTTAAACTCAGGCAAGTCCAGTTTAAGAACAAATTTCTATGTTCTTCAATGATGGCCTAGGAACGGTGGGTTAACTGCCTTAGTTCAGGGCAGAACACAGTTTGTGTACCTTGTCGCTCGGGATTTGAACCTTGGCAACCTTTCGGTTAATAGTCGCAAACGCTCTACACCACAATGAGGCTTATCCAGCTGCCGCCCCAAATCTGTGTTGATTGTGTGAATTAATAGATCACTGGGTGGTGTAAGAACTGATGTCAGGGTGCCTTTGCAAGCGGCGTGCCATCTGGCCAAGCGGGTGATCATCTTGCCCAAGCGGATCGGATTGCAATCTTGCCAAGCGGGGATGACGGATCTGCCAACGTTTAATGGATCGAGCAGGGGATGACGATTGCCAAAGCGGGGAATGACGATCTGCAAGCGGGGGATGCACGTACGCCAAGCCGGGATGACGATCTTGCCTAAAGCGGGGATGACGAGTCAGCCAAGCGGGGGGAGACGTGCTGCCGCAAGCAGGGAAGCAAAAACTGACTGAGGCCAAAAAAGTGACACTTGTTTTGTTACGTTGCACTGAAACATGCACTAATCCCTGCTAGAGGGAATGCAAGGTTTTTAACTGTAGTACAGAATTATAACAACAGAATGGACTGTCGTACATGATCAGTCTCGTGTGTGTACAATAATAAGTGGTTCATGTTGAAACTAACTTCATGGAGCTAAACGGATTTTTAAGGAAACAATGCCAATGTTATTTGTTTGGCCTTAGGACCTTAATCTGCAGTATACAATAAAGTTTCTTTGGAAAAAACATATACTACTAATATTTAAGCGTTCCATGACAGTCTTTAGAATAGAAACGGCTTTTACCCATGGCAGCCTTTATAAATGTAGAACCGCTTGTTACCAACAGCCTTTATATATAGAAGCTTGTTTACCATGACAGCCTTATATAACTTAGAACACTTGTTACCATGAAGCCTTTATTATAATATGAATAGCGTGTTACCGATGGCAGCCTTTAATAGAACGCTTGTTACCATGACAGGTCTAATAAACTTAGAACGCTTTTGGTTTACCATGGCAGCCTTGATATATGAAGACGCTTGTACATGACAGCCGTTTATAATAGAACACTTGTTACCATAGCAGCCTTTATAAATAGAATTGCTTTGATTACCATGGCAGCCTTTATAATCGGAACGCTTAATGTTACCATGACAAGCCTTTATAATAGAACGCTTGTTATCCATTGCAGCCTGTATAATAGGAACGCCTTCGTTAAACTTCAATGGCAGCCCTTTTATAAGTATAACGCGTGGTTACCATGACAGCCTTTATTCAATTAGAAACGCTTTCTTACCATGACAAGCTTTTACTAATATAGGAATGCTTAGTTACCATGACACCCTTATATAATAGAATGCTTGGTTACTCATGACAGCCTTTTAATAAGTAGAATGCTTGTTCCAACCATGACATGCCTATTATAAAAGTAGAACGCTTGTTTACCACGAGGCTTAGGCAGAATGTTATAATAGAACGCTTGTACCAACCGACAGCCTTTTATATAGCATAGCTTATGTTATCCCATCGACACACCTTTAAATAAGAACGCTGTGTAACTCCTATGACAGCCTTTATAATAGATCCGTTGTTACCATGAACCCTGTATTAATAGGAAATGCTTGTTACCATGACAGCCTTTATTAAATTATGAATGCTTGTTACCATGACCAGCCTATATATGATAGGAACGCTGTAACCATGGCAGCCTTTATAATAGAACGCTTGTTACCATGGCAGCCTTTATAATATAAACGCGTGTTACCATGACAGCCTTTATAATAGAACGCTTCTTACGCATGACAAGCCTTTATATAGAACGCGTGTTTACCTACGGACAGCATTTATAATAGAAGCTTGTTAACCATCGACAAGCCTTGATAATAGAATGCTTGTTACCATGGACTAGCCTTTAAATACGAGATGCTTGTTACCCCCTGCAGCCTTTATAATAGAATGCTTGTTACCAATGACAGCCTTTGATAATAAGAATGTCTTTGTAACCACCACATAGGCGTTTAGTAACTATGAATGCCTGTACAGACATTCTTTAAATTAAAAGTTTAATGACAACTTATAATAGAACCGATTAGTTACCATGACAAGCGTTATAAGAGATAAGCGTGTACACCTGACAGCTATTGGTTATTACATAGAACGCTATGACTTGCCCTTTATTAAGCGATCCTGACCAGCTTTTATAGATAGAACGCTTTTACATGCAGCCTCTTCTATAATAGAATGATTGTTTACCATGACGATCCTTTAATAATAGAAGCGGCTTGTTACTACGAGACAGCCTTTATAACTAGGACACCGCTATGTTACCATTGACATGCCTTTATAATAGAATTGCTTCGAAACCACCACGACAGCCTTTACTAATTTCGAACGCTTGTTGACCATGACAGCCCTTAAATAATTTAGAACGCTTTATCACCATCGACAATGCCTTTATAACTGAACGCGTGTGTTACCATGACAGCCTTTTAATAGAATGCTTTCTACAATGGGACAGTGCTTTATAATCTAGAATGCTTGTTACCAATGACAGGCCTTTTAATTCATACGTGTAACTAGCCAAATTATTATAGATTGTGTCAACCACCACAAGCCATTATATAGAATGGATGTTATGACGCCTTCTTAGCTTACCATGACAAGCCTTTATATAAGAACGCTTGTTACCATGACAGCCTTTACTCAACCCAATAGAACGAACCTTGGTTACGCATATGAAGTCAGCCTTTATAATAGAATGCTTGAAAACCATCACACAGCTTTGATAATTTAGTTAGCGAATTTTCTCGGCTCCTTGTTTACCTAGACAGCCTTTATAATTAGAACGCTTTCACAGGGCAGACACGCCTTATAATTAGATACGCGTGTATCCATGACAGCCTTATATAAATAGGGAACGCAGTTGTTACCATGACAGGCCTTTATATTAGAACGCGTTGTTTGTATACGGCATCTCACAGCCTTTAATATAATAGACCGCTTTGTTACCATGACCCATAGACCTGTTAATCATACAGCTTTATAATTAGGAACGCTTAGTTCAAGACACCATATACAAATGCGTGTACGATGGTTTATAATAGCAATTTTACTAAACACCAGCCTTCTATAATTAGAACTCGGCGTTGTTAACCTATGACAGGCCTATATAGATAGAATGCTTGTACTATCACCATCTATCAGCTTTTATTAATAGAACGCTTGTTATCACAGTGACAGCCTTTATAATAGAATGCTTTTACACCACATACGTCTTTTATAATAGAACGCTTGTTACCAGACAAGCCTTTAATAAATGTACAGAAGCTTTACGTTACGAACGAATTATCACGACAGCCTTTATAATAGCTAAACGCTCTGCTGGACCATGGACAGCTCTTTAATTTAATAGAACGCTTCTGTTACCTGACAGAGCTTTATCAATAGGAACGCTTCCGATACCTATGCAACAGCCGTTCTATAATGAGACACGCATAGTGATACCGATTCAGACCCTTAGTTTATTAACTTATAGAACCGACTTTACCATGACAGTCCTGTATAATAAACTGTACCATGTACGACCTTTAATACAACTACTCCGGAAGCCTTTCATAAATAGACGCTTTGTTACCATGCGACAGCCTTTAATAATAGACACCGCGTCAGTTACCATGACTAGCCTTTATAATAGAACGCGGGTAACACCAAGCCTTTATAAGTAGAACGCTTGTTACCATGACATATCCCTTATATAATAAGAACGTTCTTAGTTACCATGAAGCGCTTTAATAGAACGCTTTTCACCATGACAGCCTTTATAATAGGAACGCGTGTTACCTATGAAGCCTTTATCATAAGAATTGCATTATAACCACCACAGCCTTTATAATAGATCTTGTGTTACCATGACAGCCCTTATAATAGAATCTTGTACCCAACGACATCCTTTATAATAGAACGCTTTGGTTACCACATGACAGCCTTTAATATAGAGATGGCTTGTTACGGATGTTTAGTACCATTAGAAGTTTTATCAACATAGAGATGTACAACGACAGCCTTTATAATAAGAACGCTCTGAATTATACCAGAAACCCTTTAAGACCCGTCTGTTAACACATGACAGTCTTATAATAGAACTGCTTGTTAGACCAGCGACAGCCTTCTATATATAGAACGCTCGTTACCAATGCAGCCTTTATTAGAAGACACGCATTGTTACAGCTGAATTTGACCGTCTTTATAATAAATACACTTGTCCAACCGTATGAGCAGCCTTTATAATAGAACACACTTTACCACGACAGCCTTTAATTAGAACGCTTGTTATACATCC